>NW_011494615.1:4606281-4623041 GCF_000754665.1 Bison bison bison
CTCTGATAATGAGTGATGTTGAGCATCTTTTCATGTGTTTGTTAGCCATCTGTATGTCTTCTTTGGAGAAATGTCTATTTAGATCTTTGGCCCATTTTTTGATTGGGTCATTTATTTTTCTGGAGTTGAGCTGTAGGAGTTGCTTGTATATTTTTGAGATTAGTTGTTTGTCGGTTGCTTCATTTGCTATTATTTTCTCCCATTCTGAAGGCTGTCTTTTCACCTTGCTAATAGTTTCCTTTGATGTGCAGAAGCTTTTAAGTTTAATTAGGTCCCATTTGTTTATTTTTGCTTTTATTTCCAATATTCTGGGAAGTGGGTCATAGAGGATCCTGCTGTGATGTATGTCAGAGAGTGTTTTGCCTATGTTCTGCTCTAGGAGCTTTATAGTTTCTGGTCTTACGTTGAGATCTTTAATCCATTTTGAGTTTATTTTTGTATATGGTGTTAGAAAGTGTTCTAGTTTCATTCTTTTACAAGTGGTTGACCAGATTTCCCAGCACCACTTGTTAAAGAGATTGTCTTTAATCCATTGTTCCTTTTTGAATTGGAGTTTTCATTTTCTCCAGATGTTGGATTATATGGTAACTCTATTTTTAGTTTTTTAAGGAACCTCTGTACTGTTCTCTGTAGTGGCTGAACCAATTTACATTCCTACCAACAGTGGAGGAGGGTTCCCTTTTCTCCACACCGTCTCCAGCATTTATTATTTATAGACTTTTTAGAGGTTAGGTCAGACTCTTAGTGTGTCGTTCACTTACCTACGCACTGGGCAGGCTCCCTCGGGTGGCAGGGACGAAGAACACTCCTCCAGCGTGTCTCAAGTTCAGAAACCTCAGTGAAGGGCCCCTTTTGTTAGGTTACGCAGCACAGCGACATCACCGAGGCAGCTGTGGGTGACGTAGTGAGCACTCAGAATAATAGTTTCCTCGCTCATAAGATCACGGCCTCTCTTTCATTGGAAATAAAAAGATGTGACATATCCTCTGCTCCACCAGGTCAGGAAGTAGATCGTCAACAGGTCAAGAGTCTGGGGAGAAAAGAGAGCCGTGTTGTTTGAAAATAGATCTTCCTCTGATTTTAGTCTTATCTCTCCAGCTTTTATCGTTTTCTACCCTCTCAAGCCTACCTCATCTCCTAAATTACTCTCCGCATGCAGTCAGAGATTTGTACCCCCTGAAATGCCTGGAAAATGCACTTGCCCTTAAGTCTCTGTTCAGCTGCCCCAGTGTTGGAGCTCCCTGAGCCAGCGTGGCTGCCGCCTCCCCCACCATTGAGCACACCGGCTCCAGTGGTGGCCCTTACCACGGGGAGCTGGAACTAGTTTATTCACCAGCGTTTGTTTCCCTGCTTGTAGCCCAGGGTGTATATTTGCAGAATGAGGTTTTGAGCAGGGGCACGCGGTCTGCCTGGGCTGCCGGGGAGGGGTGAGGAAGGGAGCAGGGAGGCAGAATTGGCTGTTGCTGCTGCTCTGGGGAGAGGAGAGCCCCACGCCCCCAGTGAGATGCTGGGGGATCCCGATGGTAAAGGGGGACTGATGTGGATGTCGCTCCAGCCGTGTTCTTCCTGAGCTGATGTCCTGGCATGGTATTGGTGTGCACCTTCACCTCACCCTTTAGGACACATAGGAGCTAATTCCTTTTATTTTCTAGATCGTCTGGTAGAGTCAGCTTCCTTAAGAAAAGCCATAGAAACGGTGTATGCAGCGTATTTGCCCAAAAGCACACACCCGTTCCTGTACCTCAGGTAAGGCAGCACTGAATTACTCACTCAGGATTCATAGGGAAGAGAAATTCTGTCCAGCTATCCTCTCTGAAAGAGCCATGGACTTGTTAATTAGCCCAGTGAGAGTGAACCCCATATCCCACTGGCCCTTTTCACAGGTAAAAGGCACAGTTTTCCTTTATTTATTCACTTCTGCTATAGAATCCCACCGAGAGCTTCCCTTGTGCCAGGCAGTATGTTAGTGAAACAAAAGTGAACATCGCCTTGCCCCTGAACCAAGAGGAACCTGCCTTAACCTGGCAGAGAAATCCTTTTCTCCTACGGGTCCGTCCAGCGCCCTCTACTGACAACACTTCACACTGCCACGCTCCCTTATCAGAGCTTGCAGTGATAGATGCTGGCTTTGACCTGAGGCAGTAAGTTGATGGCACAGCCTCTAAACTGACTTTTATGCAACATTTTAATGTTAGAAAGTTCTCTCACATATATTATTTTTTGTATATGTTTTTACCTCCACATAATACTGAACAGTAAGTAGGGACAGGTTCATGGTTACATATGGGGGAACTAGTCCTGAGACATTAACACATTGTTGACTGGGGAATTTTTGCAGAAACTGACACCTGTCATTGATGAGTTGTTATGTACATGAATATTGAAACACTTTGGTCTATAAAGTTTGGGTAACAAGAGACATATTAATAGTCTGCTGGTCAGCTAATTATTAAATGCCTTGGCCGTGAGTTATGGAATGAGAAATTCCGCTAGCTCTGGAGTGATGGTAATGACAGCTGATGGATGATAAATGTGCCGGGTGCATGCTAAATGCTTTACACGAATTTAATCCCCAACATGTATTAGGTCCAATTCACAGGAATTGGAAATCAAGGCATAGAAACATGCTGTAACCTACCCACAGCCACTCAGCTCTCAAGTAGCAGAGTCAGCATTTGAACCAAGGTCACTCGGATTTGACCTTCAAGTCTTAACTACTGCATCATTTGGCCTCCCCAAGTTTCCTGCCCACCGCAAAGATTGTGAGTGAATTTCCTGCATTTCTCACTGTGTTATGTAGCTCTTCTCCTTTTTCCTGCCAGTCTAGAAATAAGCCCCCAGAATGTGGATGTCAACGTGCACCCCACGAAGCACGAGGTTCACTTCCTGCATGAGGACAGCATCCTGGAACGGCTGCAGCAGCACATCGAGAGCAGGCTCCTGGGCTCCAACGCCTCCAGGACCTACTTCACCCAGGTGGTGGCGCCTCCTCAGCTCTTTCCCTGGTGCCTTTGCCACTGAAAATGTGCCCTGTCACCCAGGAGTGCCCAGACATTTCACTGTTGCTTTATAAGACTTTCTACTTACTTTGATAATTTTCTTTCTTTTTTTTTTTTTGGCCATGACCTGCAGCATGCAGGATCTTAGTTCCCTGACCAGGGATCAAATCCATGCCCCCTGCAGTGGAAACTCAGTGTCTTAACCACAGGACCACCAGGGAAGTCCCACTTTGATAGTTTTCTTTAAGCACCTTTCTTGAACCCAACTCTGAAGGTTCACGGTGTTAGCCCTGAGCCTGGAGTCGTAAGGCACTGAGTTCTCTCTCTGCCTCTTTCTGGGGTCTTTAGACCACCTTCCTAGGAAAAGGGGCTGTCTGAAACAGAGTGGGGCATTCCCTACTGCATTCCCTACTGGAGATGTTTAGAGGAGGTTGATCCCCCATATCTGGGGCAGAGCGCAGGGGCAGGGCCCTGGGCAGGGCCTTTAGTCAAGCCTTGTTACCACTGTGTGACTGACTTTTGCTGACCGCCACATCTCCCTCAGTAAAGATGGAGCTGGTCACCCCCACACCCAAGGACGGTTATAAGTGGTTGGTGAACAGCAAGTGGAAAATGTCTGGTCCAGGACCTGGCACCATTCAACTTACTACAATTATCCAGGTTCTAAGAGCATTGATTATAAACTGCTCCCCTTCTCTGGGGCCTCAGTTTCCCCATCTGTACAATAAGCAGGTGATAGTACCATCTCCAGTGTCTGGTTGCAGCTCTGAGGTAACTGCCCAGAGTAGTGAGAGTGGGTTCATCAGAAACACAGTGGACACCACAACTAGAGAAATGGAGCCTTTTCCCCCTTAAATCACACTGGGTCCTGTAAGCAGGAAGTGGGCTTCTGTGAGCCCTGCTTCTCTGAAAACTTTCAAAATGGCCAAGCAGGTGAGTGCCTCCCCAAGAGCATTCCTGGTTACCTGCAGAGAGCCTCGATGGGGGATGGTGTGGGCTCCAGCAGTGAGCAGAGTGCCCTTGGGGCAGCCGCGCCTGCCCCGGGACCTGCACACCTGCAGGTTGTTGGGGGGTGTGCGTGAGCCCTCAGAGCGGGTGCTGATACGGAAGGGCTCCATAACTGTCGGTGGTTTTCATCCATTGTTGCTGACTCAGCCTCAGTGCCCTTGACTGCTCCCTCCCCAGATACCCACAGAAGCCCCCTGATGGGCTGCTGAGGTTGCAGCAGAGACGGATTCCTCCCTTCACTGAGGCACCCACGGTCTAGAGTCCACATCCCACATGAGAGAAAAGCAGACTTGGAAGGGAGGGGGCTCTTGTCCCAGACTTGAGCCTCAGAGACGTGAAGGAAGGGATGTGGAGCCTGGGCCCCAAGGCTGAGAAGGAATTAGATGGGCAGAAGGGGACAGGGGTGCACAGGATGTTTCTGGCAGAGGAGAGGATGAGGATACAGGCTTGGCCAGGTGGTGGGGGAGGGCTGCAAGATAAGAGGTGTTGAGGATCTGAATGCTGAGCGTGCTGTCAGCGTTCTCCATGCTGGCTGCCTGATGGGAATCACCTGGGCCCTCCCCGAACCAGTAAATCTATCTCAGGGGGTGGGTCTGGGCGTCGGTGGTTTTTAAAAGCTTGGCCAGGCATGGGCATGCGTAGGTGGGGTTAAGCAACACTGGGCATGTGTGAAGGCCTACGCTCACTGCAGAGTTCAGGTCAGTTTGAGGGGTTTCATCAGCAAGGTAAGGAGTGTAACTTCAACGTGATGGGAACGGACAGGATCTGGTTTGCATTTTACGAAGAGCTCTCTGGCTGCAGCATGGAAAGCGGATGGAAACCCACAGCGACTTGGGCAAAGTGAGGAGGGAACCTGGACAGAGGACATATCTCTGATCACTGATCAATAGTTGAAATCTGGAAATGCCAGCACCTGGGCCTTAGTTGGCTGGTGGGAAGGGGAGGAGAGGCCTGGAGGAAGGGGTTCACCGGAGTCCCAGGAGGCGTCTGTGGCTCTACCAGAAAAAGAACCTCTCGACTTCCCTGCTTGTCCTGTCCTGCATGAGGCGATTTGTTAGATTCCATTTTCTTTCCCGAGATAACTCCGTGTGGGTTCTGACACGTGTGTCTTTAGAAGGAAGGTGGGTTTCTGGATCAGAGGCCCCGCCTCTGTCTGTCGGTGCACTGTTCTGGGTGAAGGTCTCCATACTCAGACTGTCCCCGCTCCCCTGCGGTCTTCAGAACACCTTCTTGCCCTGGCTCCTCACTTTTTGGCCCTGGGTTGCCTTCCTCCTTCTCCCCAGCTTGGGCCTTGCCTTTCGCTCCTGGGGCCAGGACAACAGCAGCCCTGGTTTGCTGGGTTGCCGTTCGGTGTGAAAATTGGGAAGCCTGGTGGTGCTTGTGGCTTGTTCCAGCTCCATCATGTTGGACGAGGTGTTTCACTTTTCTGAACTTAAAAGTGACTCTGCAAAATAGTTTTGTTAGTTTCTGCCTCCCCAAACCCACCTGTGGATTGCACAGGCAGATGAAGTCAGTACGTCGCAAGTAAGTATCGCCGTGGTAAGGTTCATCAGTGGGCTCCGCTGCCGACAGCCTGATTCCTTCACCGTGAAGGTCACCATTAGTGATTAGTTTCACCATTCCTTGATGGTCATTGCCTGAGCCAGTTATTTCATTAAGATTGTGAGATTATGATTTTCTTGATTTTATCATTTCTTCTTTATTAATAAACCAATTTTTTCTGTAGCAAAAAATTTTCGCTCGTTTGTTAGTTATTGGGTTATCCTGAAATACAGTTTATGCCAGAAAGAAAAGATAAATGCTGAGTTCTTTGCCTTTGGTGATCAGTTTGCAGGGAAATGGGTTGGTGTCCTAGCAATGTCCGTTTAATGACTTTTTTCTGCCTATCTCATCTCTCTCCTTCCTGCTTTCCTTTCTTCCTCTCCATTTTTCTCTTTCTTCTAGTATTTTGTCATAGCTGTTAACAAGCATCATAATTCAACTAGTTTTAGTTAAATTATTCCATCCTTGACCAGCAGAAACCACTTCAGGCTGGTGCTCTTGTCCTTTTAACCCAATTACTTGAATCTTTGATAATTTCCTTGTTTCTGATAAGATAGGATTTTTGTAGGCTCACTGTATAGTTTCCCAGCCCATGTCCTGAAATTGACCACTTTTCCAAAGAACTGCCTTATTTTAGTGGGGGATGGTATTTAGAAACTGTAGTCTGGGATTGAGGGGCGTGGGGGGCTCCTCATTGCTGCTGGGTGGTTACTGCTTCCAGGCTTTACCAGTGCACAGAAGTAGGAAATACGTATTTTTAAAAATAGACAGTCGGAAGGTGGTTGCCAGAAGCTAGGGGAGAGTTTCCCCTTGGGAGGATGGAGGTAGGTGATGGTCACACAACGTTGTCAGTGTACTTAATGTTGCAGGACTGTACACATGAAAATGGTTAAACAGGTTTTATGTTATGCATAATTTACCACAGTAAATGTCTTATGGCAATGAAAAATGGACAAAAACATATGAGCTTTACACGAGTATTTTTATATCAAACCACTTTTTAAATTGTAAGGATTTTGCTGAATTTTTGATTTTATATTGTCTATTTCCATCTTTATTACTTTTTTGGCCATGCTGTGTGGCGTGCGGGATCTTAGTTCCCTGACCAGGGATCTAACCCAGGCATTGGGAACCACCAGACCACCAAGGAAGTCCCTATATTTGTGTATTTTTAATTTCGTACTTCAAATTTTGGTCAGAATTCCTTCTATAATAATTCTGTAGTGATAATTATACCTGGTTCTAGCTTCTGCTCCATTTTGGGGCCTGTACTTCTCTACTTCTTATTCTGAATCTTCCCACCGTCTTCTTTTTTGGCACAGACTTTACTGCCAGGTCTTCCTGGCCCCTCTGGGGAAGCAGTTAAATCCACAGCGAGTGTGACATCCTCATCCACTGCTGGAAGTGGTGACAGAGTGTATGCCCACCAGATGGTCCGCACAGACTGCCGGGAACAGAAGCTCGATGCCTTCCTGCAGCCTGTGAGCAAGGCCCTGTCCAGTCAGCCCCAGGCTGTCGTCCCAGAGCACAGGACAGATGCTTCTAGCAGTGGGACCAGGCAGCAGGACGAGGAGATGCTTGAACTCCCAGCTCCTGCTGCAGTGGCTGCGAAGAGTCAGGCCTTAGAGGACGATGCAACAATGAGGGCTGCAGACCTGGCCGAGAAGAGAGGGCCCTCTTCCAGCCCCGAGAACCCCAGGTATGATCTTGGGCGAAAGGCAGCTGGCCTTCTTTGTTCTTTGCTGAAACTGCCTTCTAACTTGAACTGTCACAAACTCCTTGCAACCTTCTCTCTGCCTGTTCACCATCTCCCTCCAGAGGGATGGTCCACTGTCTGCCTTTGACCACGGCTTGAGAGTCACCCATCACAGTGGCCTTTGAAATACCTTAAACGTTCATGATTCCAAACATTATTTGAAAACATTTCAGAAAAAAAATCATATTTATCATTTGATTTAATAGTGAATTCTAGTAAAGCCTCAACAGCAGAGGTGGCTGGGAACGGGGACCTAAAATACCTGGAGGATTCTTCATCCTTCTCCAAGCTGTTGTCACTTCTTTCAGAAGAAGCAGAGTTTCTCAGTTTAAATTATGAAACTTCCTGAAGCGCATGGGCTAGTGGTGGGGAGCTAGAGAGGGGGGGACAGGAATAGCTGGACCAATGACTGTCAGTTTAATTGTTTAAATTGGAATATATTTGCTTTATAATTTTGTGTTAGTTTCTGCTGTACAACAAGGTGAATCAGCTAATTGTATATGTATACCCCCTCCCTCTTGAGCCTCTACACCCATCTAGGTCATGACAGAGCACTGAGCTGAGCTCCTTGTTCCATATAGCAGCCTCCCACCAGCTATCTAGTTTACTCATGGTAATGTATTTATGTCAGACCTACCCTCCCCTTCCTCCTGTGTCCACACATCTGTTCTCTATGTCTGTGTCTCTATTCTTGCCCTGTAAATAGGCTCATCTTCACTATTTTTCTAGATTCCACCTATATGCATTACTGTACAATATTTGTTTTTCTCTGACTTGAGTCTGTATGATAGACTGTGGCCATCCATATCTCTACAAATGACCCAATTTCATTTCTTCCTACGGCTGAGTAATACTCCCTATATATAAACACGTGCCGCATCTTTGTCCATTTCTCTGTTGACGGCCATTTGGGTGGTTTCTGTGTTTTAGCTGCTGCGAGTAGTGCTGCAGCAAACACTGGGGTGCAGGTATCTTTTTGACTTGTGGTTTTCCGAGTGTAGTAGGAATGCTGGGTCATATGGTAGTTCTGCTTTTAGTGTTTTAAGAAACTTCCACACTGTTGTCCACAGTGGCTGTGCCAATTTACATTCTCATCAACAGTTGAAGAGGGTTCCCTTTTCTTCACACCCTCTCCAGCATTTATTGTGCGTAGACGTTTAATGATTGCCATTCTGACTGATGTGAGATGATACCTCACTGTAGTTTTGATGTGCATTTTCCTAATAATTAATGATGAGCATGTTTTCATGTGCTGCTTGGCCATCTGTATATTTTCTTTGGTGTTCAGTGTACGCTCTGTGGGTGCTTTAAGGACATCTCACTGGAATCTGTAAGGTATGTGTTCCTTTCTCAGTGTGTGCAGGCAGTGTCCCTGGAACTCTGGGTGAAGTCCTTTGCCCAAGGCCACATGTCCATCTGGTGGCTGACCACCAAAACCCTGGCTCTAAATGCCCACTGGAACTTGGGCCTGTTACTTCACCCCGTTTGCTCATTTCCAAGTCAGTCTAGCAAGACGACTTCTAAGGATTTGTTTCCAGAGAATAATAAAGGATGCTAACACTTACTGAGCATCCGCTGTGTGCCAGATACTTTGCATGCATTAGCTCAGTTCATGATCTTAACAGCCCTGCCGGGAAGTGTGACGTTTCTGTTTATCACTTGGGAAGGTAACGCCTCGAGCCATTGACTGCACAGCAAAGAAATCTTTTTAAACCAGGAACCAGAGTGCATCACTCCTTGCTGAAAACCACTTGGGGTGAAACCAGCCTGGCTGCCCCAGCCCATCACTCTCCTCCCCTTCGTGGCGCTTTGGCTGAACTAGTCCCTCGGCCCAGGAACTCTCCGACCTCTTGTCACCGAGGTCTCAACTCAGATGTCACCTCTCACCAGAGACTGTCTTTGTCCATTTAATCTAAAGTTCTTTCCTTCTCCCCTCATTCTATTACGTTGTTTTATTTTCGTCATAGCATTTGTTGCTACTTAAAATGATCTTTCTCCTGTTGCTGTTTGTCCCACTGGAAAGCCAGCATGGTGAGGGCAGGCACCTTGTCATGGCTGTATGAGGTTGGTATTATATAACAGTGATGGATGGAGGGCCAGGTAGAGGATGGAGGGCTGAATGAATGAGACGTGGCGAGATCAGCACACTTGCTTGAGGCCCTGCAGGTCTCTGGGCTGAGCCATGTCCAGTGGCCCCTTGCTTGGGCCCCAGAGGTGTCTGAGAAGCAGTATGCAGGAGAACAGACTGATCTGACTGGCTCCCTCATGGGGAGGTGCCCCCCTGCCTCCCCAAAATGTGCAGATTTGGCACATAGAAGCTACTTCCTTCTCCAAAATGCGAGCCAAATTTGACTGACTTTAAAAACTTTAAAGATAGTGTTGACCTGCCAGTTCTTCATCTCCTTTGCAGAAAGAGACCTCGGGAAGACTCTGATGTGGAAATGGTGGAGGATGCATCCCGAAAGGAGATGACAGCTGCTTGTACCCCCCGGAGAAGGATCATCAACCTTACCAGTGTTCTGAGTCTCCAGGAGGAGATCAACGAGCGGGGCCATGAGAGTACGTAAGTGCCAAGGCTGCCTGTGTCTCCTGCAGCTGGAACTGCTCTGGTGAAGGTTTGGGAAATGCAGGAAGCATGCATGTCCTGATGGTCTCTGCAGTGCACTGAGCAAAGCTTGCTTTCTTTACTAATCCACGGCGGCATCAGCTTCAAGATAATTGACACCTGGGAGAGAAGAGAAAAAGTGAGTCTCTGGTTTCAGCCAGAGCGAATCAGTACTCGGGTTAAATCAGGGAAGTCAGTAGATGGTCATTTAAAGCGGTGGTCCCCATCCTTTTTGGCACCTGGGACTGGTTTAATGGAAGACAGGATTTGCATGGGCTGGGGGGGCGGGGGGAGTGGGGAAGGGGGGATCGTTTGAGGATGATTCAAGTGCGGTACGTTTACTGTGCACTTCATTTTTATTATTATTACATCAGCTCCACCTCAGATGATCAGGCATTAGATTCCAAAGGTTGGGGATCCCCGCTTTAAAGAATCTTGAGTTTGTTTCTATCTTAGCTAAAGGCAGCGTGCCCTGCTTGGGGTATACTGTGGCTGAGAGTACACAGGTCTGGAGGGCCCTGGTCTGTATCCAGGCAGCTACCACGTCTGCTCTGTGACCTTAGCCTTTCTGTGCCTCAGTTGTTCCTTATCTGTAAAATGAGGTTAATTTTACCACTGAAGATTACTGGTGCTGATTAGAGGTAAAATGTAAGTGAAACACTTGGTACAGAGTAAGGAGTCATAGCTATTTTTGTATCCTGAAGATAAAGTGAAAAATCATTATTACTTTCCTCAGAAATAGCTTTCAGAACACCCAAGTATAGAGCTCCATTTGAGTCCCTGTTGCTCTGAAATGATGTTTATGGTTTTAGGAATGAAAAGAGGGCTCATCATCTCCCGGGGATAAATTGATGCAGGGACTGAGGTGTGTGACAGTGACTTGTCCCTAACAGAAGTCCGGACCCCACTCAGTGGGTCACAGGCATGCTCTGGGTGGGTCCATCGTTGCTGGGCGGTGTTGCACCTGAGTCTGTGCAGGTCAGCCCTGTCCTTGCCATTTTTCACCTACTGCACATTTTTGATTAAGCAAGTTACATTTTATAGCAGTGTTGGAATTTATCTTAAAATATGACAACCTGGACTAACTTTTAAATGAAATGAATGGCCAAGGAACAATTCAGGGCCTTTCCCACTGATCCTTAGCCTTCTAAACAGCTGTTCTGGCTCAGACGCCCCTTCCCTCTTCTCTCAGTTCCCACTCGTTGGAATGAACTCAAGAGAAGCCTCAGTTTGCCCTTTCCTTGCTAATTGTTTCCCATCTGTTGGAATTTATCTTAAAATATGACAACCTGGACTAACTTTTAAATGAAATGAATGGCCGAGGAACAATTCAGGGCCTTTCCCACTGATCCTTAGCCTTCTAAATAGCTGTTCTGGCTCAGATGCCCCTTCCCTCTTCTCTCAGTTCCCACTCGTTGGAATGAACTCAAGCCTCAGTTTGCCCTTTCCTTGCTAATTCTTTCCCATCTTCTCACTTTGGGCCCTTGTCTGTCTGCATATGGGGACAGGCGTGGGGTCTGCTCCCTCGGGAAGGCTGCCCATTTCCTGTGATTAAGGCCTTGCCAGTTGTAGATGGCGCTGCCAACTGGCTTCTGATTTCTGTTTCCGTGGAGATTTGTTCCCCTTGCTTCTTTTCCTTCTGTTACTGGCTTTCAAGCTGGGATCTTTAAAAATCATTTTTAAATAATGAAAGGAAGGTGGGCTAAGACTTGATTTATTTAGCAGTCTCCCTCACAATTGTTTTAATTGACAGACTCCCTCAGATTTGGAATTTACTGAGTTTTCTCTAAGAGTTTGTATTCCTCATGCAAAGCAGGCTATTTAAAAGTTATAATTTCAGTGAATTTCTGAATAGTTGCTAACTATTTTCGGTAAGGTATAAATCTAATCTCTACCAAGTTTGGTTAGGTTTAGAGTCCATTGCTAAGGTGACGATGAATCGAAATATTCTAAAATTGTATGTTCATGCATATTACCTCATTTAATTCTAGAATAGTCTTGTGAGGGAGGCAGAGTAGATGCTGTTATCTCTGTTTTAAAGATAAAGAAATGGAAGGTGGAGAGATTAGTCGGAACATCCCCACAGTGCAAAGCTGGCCTGGGTGCCTGCCTCGTGGAGGGGGCAGTTTTTGCTAGCCCAGCCTGCAGCAGGGGGCCTGGTCCAGGGCTTACTTGCAAAACTAGATCAGCTGCTTTAGATCACTTGATAGGATGAGCATGCCACGTGATCCCTGATCCCTCAGACTGAGGCTGTTTTCAGATGAGCCAGGGCCGGGTTTTCCAGAGGAGTCCTGGTCTTGGTGTGGAGAGTAGGGCTGCCCTTTGGAGCCAAGAGAATTCCGTTGAAGCTCCTACCACCTACACCATTCTGTAGCCAGTCAGAAATCTATTCACCTTTGTGGGGCATCTTTTGTATGTTCTGTGAACCGGTGCTCCTGTTACAGCCCTTACTTGGCTGTTGTGATGAACACCTGAGACATCTGAGCAAGGGGAGGGTGGGGACCTCTGACTCAGGTCCTGCCTGTGGCATCTGTTTATACAGCCCCAAGCAGGGAAGCTGGTTTAGTTGAATGCCTACGGGGATCTCTCTAAAGCTTGGATTTGGGGAAGTAGGCTAGAACCTGGCTGCACTCCCACAGAGCTATGCCCTGGCCCAGGAAAGAAGTCAGATGCTTTTGATCTTGGGTGGCCTGGGCCAGCTTGAAGCGGGGCTTGGATTCCCAGCCAGAGGTTGATGTTGGGTCACAGCAGTGATAGTCAAATCCTAGCCACTAGACCAGTGGTCATTGACAAAGCCCTGGCCCTTTGGCTTTGCGGGTAAAGAATTCTCACAAAGACAGAAAGCAGTGAAACAAGTGAAGTATTTATTAAGAGGAAAAAGTTAAGTACAGGTGGATAAACACAGCTGTACTGACACTGAGGGGATGCAGGCTGTCGCTGAGTCTCGCCCTTGAGGCAGTTTGAATTACTGTTGTGGGGCATTTTTTCTGGTTTTTCTTTGGCCAGTTAGTTTGATCTTTCTGGGTCAGAGCCCATATTTAGTATATCTCATGTGTGCACACTCATCTGTCAGCCAAGATGGACTCCAGAGAAGAGGTGTAACTTGGCATCGCTCCCCTTTTGCCCTCCAAGGAGCTTTCTATTCAGGAAGGTCTCCCTTGAGATTGAGAAAATGTGTGGTCTCTTATCTGGGGAGGGTCCAGCCTCCTCTCTGGATTGTCTTGCTATTGATATTTAGGAGTTTCTGTCCTCAGGGAACGAACTTCAGTTGGTCAACCTGGGTTGGGGGGCACGTCTACCACCTGCCTCAAATCCTCCCTGAGAGACACAGACCCCAAGAAATTTTTATTAGGAAGATAAAGGGTAAAACTTTGGTAGCTTCTTAAGCTGGCCAGGGCTTCGTAGACCCTATGTAGTCGGGTTCATGGAGCTCTCTCCCTATCTCCTTAAAGGGCTCTAGGTTGGTCTTTCAGCAGGGTCTGCTGTGGGGAGTGACTGGAGTCCCTCATCATCCCTGTTCTGTGATGCCCCAGAGAAAGCGAACTACTTAGATAAGCAAAGACTAAAGACCAGTAAAAGACCGTTATAATCAGACTCAAGCAAGGGCAGGATCTGGTTATACAAGGTCAGCATATCTTTGTTAATCTCAGGCTTAAAATTTAGTATCTTTCTCTATTTCTAAAATGAAAGATCTGAACCTGTTGGTCCCAGGCCGCCTCCTTGGACTGAAAGGTCTTAGTTGCAGATTTGCAACAGTATGGAAAACAATGGGGAAAGTTGCTCAGTCGTGTCCAACTCTTTGCAACCCTATGGACTATACAGTCCATGGAATTCTCCAGGCCAGAATACTGGAGTGGGTCGCCTTTCCCTTCTCCAGGGCATCTTCCCAATCCAAGGATCGAACCCAGGTCTGCTGCATTGCAGGTGGATTCTTTACTGGCTGAGCCACCAGGGAAACCCACCAACAGAGCACTGGGCAAAATATGAATCAGTATGGCTGAGAAGAGGAAGTTTGTAAGAAAATGTTGCTAAGGAAAGGGTTAGGCAAGAGACATTAGAATTTTCTTCAATTGGAAAATGAACAATTCTGACCCTGTACATTACTGTTCTGAGTCTAGGGTCTCTGGTGGAAGACCATTTTCCTTCAGGAACTTGGTTAAAATTCCTTACGGGATGGACATTGCTTGGGGTAAGCAAATCCAGCTTTCCATCAACTCAGTGGAAGAAGCATGAATTTGTGCAGTGCAAGCCAGAGAGTTGTCTGTTCATCCTGTGGATAAGGGAAAGAGGTATAGAAAAGCTAAGTCAATTAGTAGCTTCATCGTAGCACCAGTCAGGCCATAATTGAGTCACCCAGCGTGGGCAGAGAAATTTGGTAAATTCCAAGAGCAAGAGTGAGAGCAGAGAAGACAATAGTTATCCAAACCTACCAGAACACATCAGTTACTCTGTAAGTGGATTGGTGTACCAGAAGGCAAAAGGAAGATAGTAGCTATTACTTAGCCTAGTGTCTAAGATGTCTTTCTGTCCTTTTTGAATAAGAGGTTTAGGTCTTGGAGTGGCTTATTCATCCACCTGGAATTTTCAGGCTGTCTTGGGTCCTCTGGGTCCTGTAGAGCCGTGCTTCCCAACCTTTTTGGCACCAGGGACCGGTTTCGAGGAAGACAGTTTTTCCATGGACCGGGGTTGAGGGGCAGGGGATGGTTCAGGAGGTAATGCGAGTGATGGGGAGCAGCAGATAAAGCTTTACTTGCTTGCCTACCACCTCCTGCTCTGTGACTCAGTTCTTAACAGGCCTCAGACCACTACTGCTCCACGGCCCAGGGCTTGGGGACCTCTGCTGTACAGACTTGGAGAAAGGGGTGGATTCACAGGGATGATTGGAATGTGGGTCTTCAGGTTCCTGTAACATATCAGTGGAGACAGGTTTAATCCTGGACAGATGAACCCAGCTGGTGACCCCCTGGAGTTTGCTGTAGGAGTACTCAGCAAGATTTAGTAAGGACCTTTCCATTTTGCGAGTAGCTAGTCGCCAGGGGTTCATTTTTCTAGGTCTTTAAAAGTACCTAGTCTCCAGGGTAACTGGGACTGTCATCTGGAGAGGACTGCACTCTGTTGCCATAGTCTTGTCTAGCCCTCTGGACCTGGCTTAGGCTTATAATGTAACTGAGATGAGCCTGGGTTTCTGGGTCAGTTAGCGTGTCCAGAGTAAGGAGTGGCTCTCTGTGTGTCATTTTGCAAGGGCTTAACTTAGTGGTAGTTTCAGGAGCTGCCCTGACCCTTAGGCAGGCTGTTGGCAGCAGGATACCACAACTCTAACGTTTCCTGACAGTTTGCCCAAGGTTTTGTTTCGAGTACGATTATCCTGTTCCACTTTTCCTAAGGACTGAGGTCTTTAGGACGAATGGAGGTAGCACTTAATTCCCAAAGTCTGTGAAATCTATTGTGTGATTTTTGCTATAAACGAAGGTTCATTGTCACTCTGAAGGTGATGGGGCAATCTGAATCTAGGAATAATTTCCTTTAGGAGCACCTTAGCCACCTCAGTTACCTTCTCTGTTCTATTAGGGAAGGCCTCCATCTTACAGTTAGAGTACCTATAAAGACTAGTAAGTATTTGAAGCCCTGGAAAGAAGGCATCTGAGTGAAACCTATTTGCAGTCCTCTCCTGGATAAATCCCACATTGCTGGACTGGGCTGACAAGGGGGAGGCTTGACTTTGCCTCCTGGATTATGGGTGGTGCAAAGGGCACAGCCTCAAGTTACTCTTTTAATTGTCTCCAGGAGCCCTTTCCCTGTAAAAACTTAGAAAACAACTACAGGCATCGCATCTCTCCCAGATGGAGAGAATCATGTAGCCCTTTAGTATTTTTCCAGTGATCGGAGACAGGAGTGAGCAGTTTTCTGATCTGTGTGTCACCAGCCATCTGCTCCCTTAATTTCCCCCTCTGTTTCCTGCCTAGGTCTCTTCAGAAATTGAGTACCTGGGTATAACATTAGAAGGGGTAAGGGATAGAATTAAAGCCATTTTTGTTATGGACATCAGGGCTACTTTGCTCACTTCTCAGTCAGCCCTGTCATTTCCTCAGAAAATTTGAAAAGTTCCCTTTTGGTGCCCATGGCAATGAATGCCTGCTACATGTTTTGGTTTTTGAACCGCTTCTATGAGATGTACAATCTCAGCCCCACATTTTACAGGGAAATTTCTTGCATTTAGAAGTCTTCTCTATTTCCAGATAGCTGTGTGGCATGTAAAACGAAGGCATATTTTGAGTCTGTATATATGTCTATAATTTTTCCTTCCCTTAGGATGAAGGCTCACATTAGGGCTCTTAGCTCAGCCTTTTGGGCTGAGGTGTTGGGTGGCAAAGATTGCGCTGCTTTAATACTATAATTGCTCACAATAGCATACCCTACCCTCCTGACTCCATCTTTAACGAAACTGGTGTTAGCACTTTCTCAGTTTTCTATGGCCTGGTCTACAGGTCAGATCAGCGGGCACAGACCTGGTCAAGGGTTTTGAGGCAAGAATGTGTTAGCTCTGGGCTTTTGGTGGGCATTAAGGTAGTGGGGTTGAGTGTGTGGCAGATTTTGAGGGTTGGTTCTGGAGAGTCAAGGGGCAAAGCCTGGTACTTGGTAAGGCACCCTTCTAATTTGCCTGTTATCTCTGAAGTTGCTGGTACTTGTGAGGGGTCTGGATTTCAAGTGGCTGTCCAAAGACAAGGTTGTTAGGTTTTTCTACCAGTAAACCAGTGGCTGCTATAGCCTGGAGGCAGTCAGGCCAAACTTGGGCCACAGAGTCTAGTTGCTTGAAAAAGTAGCCTTTAGGCTGAGGAACTTCCCCTGGCTT
>NW_011494615.1:4623141-4641093 GCF_000754665.1 Bison bison bison
AACGACCCCCCAAGGCTGTCCCCCGCCTTTCAGCCATGTACAAGATGAATGGCTTTTTCAAACTGAGGAGACCCAGAGCAGGGGCTCTGGTGAGGGCCTGCTTGATATTATTAAAAGACTTCTCCTGTTCTCCATTCCAAAGTAACAGTTCTGTATCTGGGCCTTTAATGGCTTCATATAGGGGCTTAGCCATTAGTCCAAATCCTGGAATCCAAATTCTACAAAATCCTGCCATGCTCCAAAAAAGATGGAGATGTTTCTTTGTCTTTGGAGTGCTGAGGCCTAATATAGTTTGTTTTCTATCTGGAGATAATTGTCTATTTCTGGAGTTTATAATACATCCCAGATATTTAACTTGTTGCCTCGTGCCTTTTTCTGAGAGACTCTAACCCCGGGCCCCAAGGAAATTAGGGACTTTCAATGCTATTTGATTTGAAGCCTCCATGGAGGGCCTCCATGTTAAAATATTGTCCAAATGCTGTGGAATGATCCCTTCGTTTAGGCGCGTCTTTCCTGGTTCCTTTCCTAGGGCCCGGGCCAACGGGTGTGGATTGTACTCCGAGGCAGTACTGTCTGTGTGTACTGTTGCATTTGGCCTGAGTCAGGGTTAGTCCACCTGAAGGCAAACAGACACTGAAATGAGGGATAAACTGGTATGCCAAAAAAAAAAAAAAAAAAAAGCCATCTTTGAGTCTAGCACAGTGAACTATTTGACATCTCCAGGAATCTGGGCTGATACGTTGCAAGGCTTGGCCATAAGGGGATATGTAGGGGCCACTGAATCTTTCACTGCCTTAAGGTCTTGCGTTGTATTGTATTCCCCATTTGGCTTAACAGCTGGCAGAAAAGAAGCAGTGCATGGAGCCTGGAGGGTGCCAAGAGGCCGTGTCTTAAGAATTTAGCTGCACAGGGTTGTAAACCCTTCTTTGCTTCCAGCTTCGTAGAATATTGTCTCCTGTTGGGATAGGCAGTTTCTGGCCTAAAGCTGATTCTTACATGTTGGGCATTTGCGGCCCTTCCAGGGATTCCTTTGTCTCATACCGAAGGGTCTGCTGTTTGTAGAATATGCCTGGGAATAGGACTTTGCTCTTGTGGCTGATGTTAGAGGTAAAATAAGGGGCTGCCCAGGTCCTCCTATCCGGAGTATGGCCCTGAGGAAATTCAGAAGGTCTCTCCCAAGGAGAGGGGTAGGACACTCAGTACAATTGAAAAGGCATGGGAAATCAGCTGCTGCTCAAGTTGGCAGTGAGAGGCCCAGTAAAATAATGGGTGCAAGACTTTCCCTTGACACCCATCACAGTACAGCTTTTGAAGGAAAGAAGTTCAGCGTGAGGATCAGGACAGGGTAAGTGGCTCCCTTATCAATTAAAAAATCGATTTTCTATCTGTCATGTCCAGGACTACCTGGGGCTCCTTGATGGAGATAGATGTCTCGCTGTGGGGAGCCACCGGAATCCCCGGGCCACCTCAGACGTCCAGCATGGCCATCTCAGGAGTGGGAGCCCTACTTCCCTTCAGGAAGGAGTGAAGTCTCTCTTCCAGTGACTTGTTTGTTTGTAGTCTGGGCATGGCCCAGGGGGATCTTTCTGGCAATCTCGGGCCCAGTGGCCAGTTGAATTGTAATTGTAGCATTTCCCCTATTGGTGTTACCTTCGGACAGATAGATAGTTGGACTTTCTTGGTGCCATTGGGTTGTCCTGAGGTTATAAGCCACGGGTGAGAGCAATGGCTGTCAGTTTTGCCTGAGCCCTGCCTGTCTTTCCTCATGTTGGGCTCCTTCTTCCTCCTCAGCTTGGTCTCCATTATTTAGTACCCCAAAGGCTACCCCCTAAGAGTTGGGGCATGAGTGTTTGTGGGCCAAATTGTAGCTTCTGGAGTTTCCACCTAATATGAGGGGCAGCCTGGCTGATAAAGTGCTGTCCCAGTAGGGACTGACCTTCACAAGTGGAGGGATCTATGTTGGTGTATTTCCTAAAAGCCTCCACACGCCACATGTGAAAGAAGGATGGATTTTCTTTTTCTTCTTGGTCATTTCTTTGACCATTTCATAGTTAACTGACTTTGTGATACACTTTCTCATCCCTTCTAATAGACATTGGATAAATGCTTCTTGGCTTCTGTTCCTTCCCGGGAATTATAATTCCAAGAGGGTTCCTGACCTGGGACTGTGTCTCCACTCAGAGCATAATGTTTGGGTTGGTCTCTGGCAAACTGGTCAGTTCCCTCTGGCCTGCTGTCCAGATTCTTTGTTTTTCCTCAGAAGTACAACAAGTGGATAGGACTGCTTGGACATCCTTCCAGTTAAATCATAGACCAGAGTGAGGACCTAAGACCATTCAACAAACTTACTAGGGTCTTCAGAAAATTGGCCCAGTTTCTGTTTATACTGGGCTATATCAGTTAAAGAGAAGGATACGTACTCTGTCCCTTTTCCATTTGCCACTTCTCTGACAGGGCATAATTTTCCTAAGCCTGCGTGATGGGAAGCTCCACTGTGAGTTACCCCAGAGGGACTAGTCTCTCTCCTTTGGGGTAACAGAGGGTATGAAGGGACATAGGGAGGTGGAGTTTGCGATTGGTCAGAGAAGTAGATGACTCTGAAAAAGTACAGATGCTGTTATTAGGAGTGGGGGGAGCTAGATTCCCCCCGAGAGATGGGAACTTACAAGGGGATCATCTAAAATGTCAGGAGAGTCTTCTGGTTCCCCAGGTTTTTAGTGTATGTGCTGCCTAAGCGAGCGCTTTCCCCAGGGTTTGAATTATGAGACCCATATAGGGCGAGATGTTGGTAAAGGACCATGGAAGCCTGAACACAGGGACTCTCACTCCACTTTCCCATCTTGCGGCAGTAAAGATCCAATTGCAGAATGGTGTTATAATTTAGAAACCCATTTTCAAGGTATTTTTCTCCATTGCCCAATTTATACAAAGACCAGGCACTGTGACAGTAGAATTTGTTTCTCCTTTTTTTGTTGTTCAGTCGCTCAGTTGTGTCTGACTTTTTGCAGCCCCAAGGACTGCAGCACACAGGTTTCCCTGTCCTTCACCATCTCCTGGAGTTTGCTGAAACTCGTGTCTGTTGAGTCGGTGATGGCATCCCACCATTTTGTCCTCAGAGAAGCTCTCTCCTTTATTAGCCCTTCAATTAAAAAGTCCACTTCTTAACGATACACTCCAGAGTGTTTCTCCTGGCTTGGAGGGGGATCCTCCCACGTTGAATAACCTGCAACCAGAAACAAGAGAGCGCTCCTGGAATGGAGTGTGGCGTCCTGGAAATGTTGACCAGGAGACATTAACCTGAAGGGGTTTGGGGCATCCCTGAAATTCTCTTCAAATCTGATGGGATTTCATATATCCTCTTCACTCTCTGGTTGGTTTCTGGTGCCCAAGATACGCTTCGCAGGGCACCCAACCCAGCACAGCTGGAGAAGCGCTTTTGAACCAGTGTAGACAGGTTGCCAGGACTTCCCTCAGGGATCTGTTGTTTATAGAGCTTATGTCCTATGATAAGCCTTCCTATGCTGGAGTGTGTTCCCTGAGACTGAGCATCTACAAAGTTTATAATTCGGGCTTCTGGTAGTGGCTGGCCTGATAGGCTGTCTGTAGCAGTGTGGAGGCTGCCATGCCTGGAGTGAAGGGGGTCTAGTAGATGTAAAGAGGAATCCTTGGAGAAATTGGAGCTGGGTGCTATGGAAGATGGCATGGGGTTCAAGGCTTGAGGGCCAGGAAGTGGAGAAATTCTCAATAGTAAATTTCTGACTTTGAGGTGAGAGACTAGACTGCTGAAGAATCCCAAATCCTTTGTCCTATCTTCCTGGCAGCTAAGATAGAATTGGGGGGACTTCCTGGTGGTCCAGTGGTGAAGACTCTGCACCTATAGTGCGAGGGGGGCCCAGGTTCGATCCCTGGTCAGGGAACTAGATCTAACATGCCACAACTAAGAGTTCTCACATGCCATAACTAAGCAGCCAAATAGATAAATAAATGTTTATAGTAAAGAAAAAAAAAAGAATTGGAAATCACCTGGTTTTGTCTGACACAGATGGCACTGAATTAGGCAGTGGCAGGGATGCAGTTTAGGAATGATATATAGGAAATCTTTCCATAAAAGGATGCAGAGAAAAAAAGTAAGAAATAGACCTTGTTGTTCAAGTGGGAAAGAAAACCTTAGTGGAGGTTTCTGTATGGAAAAGTTAGTGAGAGTGAGACCCCTTGGGCTCCTGCATGGTCGGAAATTGTGTTTCTGCCATGTCCCGAAGGACAGCATCAGCTGTCACCCAGACATTTGAATCTGTGCAACCTGGGAAATTGCCCTGCCATCCCCAGTGTTGCAGGGAGCCGTAATGCTGTGAGTGGGCAGACGTGGCCTGTGGGTCTTGAAAGTGAAGGGGATAATGAAAGAAAGAAAGCAAGAGTTAAAGCCACAGCTGGGCAAACTCCATGGTTTACCTTGACTTCTCGAATTCCCGAGTTTCGGCACCAAATACGATCTTGGGTGGCCTCGGCCTGCAGCTACTTAGAGCCAGGCTTCGGTTCCCTGGCCAGAGATTGAGGTTGGGTCACAGCAGGGAGAGCACCAGGTGCTCGCCACTAGACCAGTGGTCAGTACTGGCACTCCAGCTTTGCAGATGAGGAATTCCCACAAAGATGGAAAGTGGTGAAGCAAGTGAAGTATTTACTAGAAAGGAAAAGTACAGTCCATGTGGATAGACACTTGGGCAGACTCAGAGTTGCCGGGGCATGCTCTTGTGGCAGTGGAATTACTTTTATGGGGCATTTCTTCTCTTTTCCTTGGCCAGTCATATTGATTTACCTGGTTTAGAGTCCAAATTTAGTTTATATCTCAGGATCCTCCCATATGTGGGTCTTAGCCACATGCACCTCTTAGCCAAGATGGACTCCACCAAAGAGGACTTGGGGTAGCGAGCATCAGTTGCCTTCTCTCCCCTTTTTACCTCCAAGGAGCCTTTCTGTGCATGTATAATTGGGGAGGTCTCTTGGGTTCAAGAATGAGAAATATGTGGTGTCTTATCTTCTATCTGGGCAGGGCCTCTCTGAGCTTTCCTGCTATGCTTATTTTGAAGTTTCAGTCCCCAGGGAATGAGTCTCCTATCGCTTTACCCTGCGGGAGCCCATCTACTTCCTGCCTCACTTTCCTTTAGCGACATCTTTAGTTGCATTTATTTGTGTAATTATTTCATTATGGTGACAGGCAGAGTGCCTGGCTTAGGGACTCAAGAGATCTTTCTGAAGGAGTGATTGGGAAGAGCCACCTCAGAGGCGGAACCCTGGAATCTGTAATCTGGAGGGATGTCAGGGTTGAACGCTCCATCAAACAACCCTCTTGAGTCTGGATGTATCCATTCCTCGTGAATACACTTTCAAGCAACAAGTGAGGTTAATTTCTGGCCCAACATCCAGTCACCTGTTCGTGGAATTAGGCTCATCCTGGATTAGTAACAACCAAGTTACTTATTGCCAGTCATGTAATTTTGATCCATTAATTAAGGAGGATGAGAAATGTCGTAAGTTACTTGCTAACACTTAAATCAGAAAATGTGCTTACCGTTTATCCGCAGCTTTATTTTCTTGGTCTTCGGTGCACAGTCCTGGGTCTTAATGTAGACACTCTTCTGTGTTTGTCACCAGATGACAGGTACAAAGTATGCTCTGCTGATCCCTGAGGCAAAAAACCCACTGAATAAGCTCAAAGCCCTGACTTAAAGGAGTCCATGCTGTTGTGGGGGGTGTTTGGTAAATTGCCGGCTGTCTGGGACAGAGACAGAAGGCCACGTCAGCCAGGGTGACATTTGCCTGGGAGGGCTGCTGGATTTGCTGAGGCAGGGCCAGAGGCCCTGGCCCCCAGGGGCTGCGGGCAGGTGAGAGCTTGCTCCCGGAGGGGCCCCACGGAACCGGAGGACTGCTCGCCCTTCCTCTGGGCACCTTCACTCGTTGGTGCTCAGAGACACGGGCTTAAGATGTAGGGTGCCCTTGTGAACGTGGATGTGTGGTTTGGCTTTGAAGCACGGAGGATTTGGTCCCATCTTGGTGCTGCTAGAGTGATAGGGAGATGCCCGCAGGCCCCCAGTGCTGTGGGCATAACTAGGGAGGAGCCCTGCGTGTCTTCCTTGCCGACCTCCTGCCTGAGTAGAGCCCTGCCCCCGGGCAGGCTGCGCTTCGGTAGCTGTGGATGCGTCAGAGCTCCCATGAAAAATGTGTATGGAAAAACCTCTGATCCTTTTTTAGTGGATTACGCTGCTTCGCTTGTCTCCAGTGCCTCATTATTCAAGATTATTTGATGTTCTCCAGCTTTTAAAATAATCATTTTCCACCTACGCAGAACATCCTGTAGAGACATTGAGTTTCCAGTGGGAACAGAGGGGAATACTTATTTTAAAATTAGGAAAATAAGCCTCTTTTGGGGAGGGGGAGCAGAGAGTGTTGCAGAACTTATGTAACAGTGCAGGAACTCACATGTGGTGCCTGAGTTTAAAAAAAAAAAAATGATATAGAGGCTTATTGCCGTCCCTAGACCCTTGCCCTGTTGTCTCCAACCACTCTGTTCCCCTTGGTAGTGGTAGGGCTTTTACTTCTTTCATTAAATGTATATTTATGTACTCAGGTGCACAGGCACTCATAAATTAGTAGATGCAAAATTGTGCTTATAAAACATAGGTAGGAGCTACAGGGGAAAACATGAACAACACCGGTGTTTAAAGAAACAGTGGTGTTTAACACTGCGTAAAGGAGCAACAGCAATGTGCTGCTTCCCCGTCCCAGCCTCTCCCTCCTCTCTTAGGGTAGCTATGACCTTACAGTTTGTGATTATTATTTCCTTTCTTTTATTAGAATTTTACCACCCATGGTTTGTAGCCCTACAAAACTTATTGTTGTACAGAGTTTTAAACTTTATATAAAGGGAAATACACTGTATTTTTCGCAGTGTATAAAAATACGCACACCCGTTGCTAAAACGCATCCATCTTGCTACACTCTGGTTTGCTTTTTCTGTTTGTGATAGATTCCACTTTCTGATTCTGCCCTGTGTTTAATCGTTCATTCTGCAGTGGAAGAACATGCAGGGGACTTCAGGGCCCCCACCTCTGCCTCTCAGCCCCCATCCCCTTTCCTAGGCTTGGGCAGATCATGCGCTTGGCACACTGGCTGGCAAGCTCTGTGTAGGGTCGACACACAAACCAGCTGACTCCTAAAAGTGACAGTTTGTCTTCCAGATGGGTCGCCAAGTGTGTTGTCCCTCCAGCAGTGTAGACAGCTGCTTTGCTTCAGGTTTTCTCCAGTGTTTGATATTGTCAGGCTTTTTACCAGTTCCTTGGTGGTGAAATGGGGTCTGATGGTAGTTTTCATTTGCACTTCCTCAGCCATTGATAAAGTTGACTGAGTATTTCCTCTTGGTAAGTGCCTGTTTCTAGCCTTCTGCCCACGTTTCTGTTGGGTTTTTGGTCTTTTCTGATTTTATGAGTGTTTTATATAATGTAAACGTTAATCAGTTATATGAGAACATCTTCCTTCAGTTTAGGGTTCATGTGGTATATGTTTTTTATGAATGTTTGTGTGTGTGTGTGTGCGCGCATGTGCGAGTGCGTCTGTTAGTTGCTCTGTCGGTCCAACTCTTTGTGACCTCGTGGACTGTAGCCCACCAGGCTCCTCTGTCTATGGAATTCTCCTGGCAAGAATACTGGAGTGGGTTGCCATTTCCTTCTCCAGTAATGAATGCTCCCCCCCATATATATATATATATTTTTTTTTAATTAAAAAATTTTTATATTGGAGTCTAGTTAACAATGTTGTGTTAGTTTCAGGTGTACAGCAAAGCCGTTTACATTACATCCCACTAAAGTGTAGGAGGTTCCTTTTTCTCTATACCCTCACCAGTATTTATTGTTGGTACATTTTTTGATGGCTGTTTTGACTGGTGTGAGACAATAGCTCATTATAGCTTTGATTTGTATTTCTAAGCAATACATATCTATATATATGGAGATATATATATATATATCTTCTTGTGTATTTGTATATATATGGATATATATATCTCCTTTTTCAAATTCTTTCCCAATTTAGGTTATTACAGCGTATTGAGCAGAGTTCTTTGTGCTATACAGTAGGTCCTTGTTGGTTGGTTGTTTTATATACAGCAGTATGTACACGTCATTCCCAAACTCTCAGCCTGTCCTCCCCCCAGTCCTTCCCCTTGGCACCCGTAAGTTTGTTCCCTCAGTTTGTAAGTCTGTTTCTGTTTTGTAAATAAGTTTATATCATTTTTTTAAACATTCTGAATATAAATGATATCATACCATATTTGTTTTTCTCCATCTGACTTAGTATGCTCATTTCCAGGTCCATTCTTGTCCCTGAAAATGGCATTATTTCATTCATTTTAATGGCTGAGTAGTTTTTTGGGGCTCCAAAATCACTGCAAATGGTGACTGCAGCCATGAAATTAAAAGACGCATACTCCTTGAAAGAAAAGTTATGACCAAACTATACAGCATATTAAAAAGCAGAGACATTACTTTGCAAACAAAGGTTCATCTAGTCAAGACTATGGTTTTTCCAGTAGTCATGTATGGATGTGAAAGTTGGACTATAAAGAGAGCTGAGCACGAAAGAATTGATGCTTTTGAACTGTGGTGTTGGAGAAGACTCTTGAGAGTCCCTCGGACTGCAAGGAGATCCATCCAGTCCATTCTGAAGGAGATCAGCCCTGGGTGTTCTTTGGAAGGACTGATGCTAAAGCTGAAACTCCAGTACTTTGGCCACTTCATGCGAAGAGTTGACTCATTGGAAAAGACTCTGATGCTGGGAGGGATTGGGGGCAGGAGGAGAAGGGGATGACAGAGGATGAGATGGCTGGATAGCATCACCGACTCGATGGACATGAGTTTGGGTGAACTCCGGGAGTTGGTGATGGACAGGGAGGCCTGGCGTGCTGTGATTCATGGGGTCGCAGAGAGTCAGACACGACTGAACGACTGAACTGAACTGAGTATTCTGTTGTGTGTGTGTGTGTGTGTGTGTATACATCACATCTGTATCCATTCATTTGTTGATGTTTAGGTTGCTTCCATGTCTTGTCTGTTGTAAACAGCGCTGTAGTAAGCATTATGATGCATGCATCCTTTTGAACCATGTTTTTCTCTGGATATATGCCCAGGAGTGGGATTACTGGCTCATATGGTAGCTCTGTTTTTAATTTCTTAAGGAACCTCTTTTTGTTTCTTAAGGGCTTCCCTGATAGCTCAACTGGTAAAGAATCCATCTGCAATGCAAGAGACCCTGGTGCGATCCCTGGGTCGAGAAGATCTCCTGGAGAAGGGACAGGCTACCCACTCCAGTATTCTTGGGCTTCCCTGGTGGCTCAGCTGGTACAGAATCCACCTGCAATGCAGGAGACCTGGGTTTGATCCCTGGGTTGGGAAGATCCCCTGGAGAAGGGGATGGCTGCCCACTCCAGTATTCTGGCCTGGAGAATCCCATGGACTGTATAGTCCATGGGATTGCAAAGAGTTGGACACGACTGAGCAACTTTCACTTTCAAGGAACCTGCATACTGTTCTCCATAGTGGCTATGCCACTTTGCATTCCCACCAAAGTGTGGGAGGGTCCTTTTTGTCCACACCCTCTCCATCATTTATGGTTTGTAGACTTGATGATGACCATTTTGACTGGTGTGAGGCAATGGCTCATTATAGTTTTGATTTGCATTTCTAATAGTGATGTTGAGTGTCTTTTCATGTGCCTCTTGGCCATCTGTATGTGTTCTTTGGAGAAATATCTATTTAGGTCTTCTGCCCACTTTTTGATTGGGGATTTGGGTTTTTGATACTGACTCGCATGAGCTGTTAATTTTGGAGATTAATCCGTTGTTGGTTACATCATTTGCAAATATTTCCTCCTGTTCTGTAATTTGTCTCTTTTGCTTATGGTTTCCTTTGCTTTGCAAAGACTTTTGAGTTTGATTAAGTCCCATTTGTTTGTTTTTATTTCTATTACTCTAGGAGATGGGTCGAAATATACATTGCTCTGATTTATGTCAGAGTGTTTTGCGTATGTTTTCCTTTAAGAGTATATTATATAGTATCCAGTCTTACTTTAAGGTTTTTAATCCATTTTAAATTTATTTTAGCATATGATGTTAAAGAATGTTCTAACTTCAGTTTTTTACATGTAACTCTCTAGTTTTCCCAGGACTGTTTATTAAAGAGACTGTCTTTTTTCTCTGTTGTGTAGTCTTGCCTCTTTTGTCTCAGATTAATTGACCATAGGTACATGGGTTTATTTCTGGGCTTTCTCTCCTGTTCCATTGATCTATATTTTTGTGCTGATACTATATTGTTTTGATGACTAGTTTTATAGTATGGTCTGGAGCAGCTCCATTTTTCTTTTTCAATGTTGCTTTGGCTATTTGAGATCTTTTGTGTCTTCATACAAATTTTAAGATTTTTTGTTGTTGTTGTTCTAGTTCTGTGAAAACGCCATTGGTAATTTGGGAGGGATTACATTGATTCTGTAGATTACCTTGGGTAGGATAGTTGTTTTTACAGTACTTACTCTTCCAATCCAAGAATATGGTGTATCTTTCTGTTTGTCATCTTTGGTTTCTTTCATCAGCATCTTACAGTTTGTGGAGTACAGGTCTTTTGCCTCCTTAGGTTTATTCCTCGGTTTTTGTTTCTGTTTTTTTGATGCAGTGGTAAATGGGATTGTTGCTTTAATTTCTCTTTCTGATTTTTTTGTTGTTAATGTAAAGAAGTACAACAGGTTTTGGGTGTTTATTTTGTGCTCTGCAACTTTACTGAATTCATTGATGAGCTCTAGTAGTTCTCTGGTAGCATCTTTAGGATTTTCTGTGTATAGTATCATGTCACCTGTAAACAATGGCCGTTTTACTATTTCTTTTCCAATTTGGAGTCCTTTTATATATATTTTTTCTTATTGCTGTGGCTATGACTTCGAAAACCATGTTGAATAAAAGTGGGGAGAGTAAACATCCTTGTCTTGTTCCTGACCTTAGAGGAAACGCTTTAGCTTTTCACCGTTGAGTACAGTGTTCGTAGTTTTGTCATATATGGCCTTTTATGTTGAGGTACATTCCCTCTAGGCCTACTTTCTGGAGAGTTTTTATTATAAATGTTTTGTTTTGTCAGAACCGTTTCTACGTCTGTTTAGATGATTGTGTTTTTTTTTTATAATGATGCCTTTCTGGCTGTTATGTGTCTTCGTTGCTGTGGGCTTTCTCTAGTTGCAGCAAGTGGCAGCTGCCCTTCATTGTGGTGCGTGGGCCTCTCACTGCGGTGGCTTCTCTTGTTGCAGAGCATAGGCTGTTGGCACACTGGCTTCAGTAGCTGCGGTTCGTGGGCTCAGTCACTGCAGCTCTTGGGCTCTTGTGGCACACAGGCTTAGTTGCTTCTCAGCACGTGGGATCTTCCCTGACAAGGGATTGAACCTGTGTACCCTGCATTGGCAGGTGGATTCTAAACCACTGGACCACCAGGGAAGTCCTGATTATATGGTTTTTATTCTCCTATTTGTCAATGTGTATCACACTGATTGATTTGCAAATATTGAAAAATCCTTGTTTCCCTGGGATAAATCCCACTTAATCATGGTGGGATTAAGCTGCCACTTGGCAGCTCAAACAGGAAAGAATCTGCTGACAATGCAGGAGACTGGGGTTTGATCCCTGGGTCAGGAATATCTCCTGGAAAAGGGAATGACTACCCACTAAGGTATTCTTGCCTGGAGAATTTAGTGGACAGAGAGGAGCCTGGTGGGCTATAGTCCATGGGGTTGTGAAGAGTTGGACAGGACTGAGTGACTAGAGAGAGAGAGATGGTTCTTTTAATGTACTGTTGGATTCTGTTTGCTAGTATTTTCTGGATGACTTCTGCACTTATGTTCACCAATGATACTGGCCAGTACTTTTCTATTTTTGTGGTATGTCTGGTTTTGGTATCATAATGATGGTGTTTGGGGCTGTTTCTTCCTCTGCAAATTTTTGGGAAGAGTTTCAGAAGGATACGTGTTAACTCTTCTCAGAAGGATACGTGTTTGATAGAATTCACCAGTGAAGAATTCACCATTCATGTGATCCTGGACCTTTGTTTGTTGGGAGCTTTTTTATCACAGTTTCATTTTCAGTACTTGTGATTGGTCTATTCATATTTTCTGTTTCGTCTTGGCTCAGTCTTGGGAGATTGTACTTTTCTCAAAATTTGTCCATTTCTTCTAGGTTGTCCATTTTATTTGCATATAGTTGCTACAAGTAGTCTCCCATGATCCTTTGTATTTCTGTGATGTCTGTAACTTTCTAACTTTAAAAAAATTATTTATTTATTTATTTTTCACGACATGGGTTTTTGCTGCTGTGTGCAGGCTTTCTCTAGTTGTGGTGGCTTCTCTCGTTGCAGAGCACAGGCTCTAGGCGTGCAGGCTTCAGCAGCTGCAGTGCCCGGGCTCAGTAGATGCTGCACACAGGCGCAGTGGTTGTGGTGCGCAGGCTCATTTGCCCCAAGGCTTGTGGGATCTTCCCAGACCACATGTTGATCCCCTGTGCCCTGCATTGGTGGGTGGATTCTTAACCACTGGACCACCAGAGAAGTCCCTCTGTTGTATCTTTTCCTTTTTTGTTTCTAATTTTATTGATTTAAACCTGCTCCCTCTTTTTCTGGATGAGTCTGGCTAAAGGTTTATCAGTTTTTAAAATTTTTTCAAAGAATCAGCTTTTAACTTCATTGATCCTTTCCAGTTCTTCTCTATTTCGTTTATTTCTGCTCTCGTTTTTATGATTTCTTTTCTTCTACTAACTATGGATTTTGTTTGCTCTTTCTCTAGTTGCTTTAGGTTTAACGTTATGTTATTTATTTGATATTTTTCTTCTTTCCTGAAGTAAGATTGTATTGCTATAACCTTCTGTCTTTGAACTGCTTTTGCTGTGTCCCATCAGTTTGGAATCACCATGCTTTCATTGTCATTTGTCTCTAGATATGTTTTGATTTCCTCTTTGATTTCTTCAGTGATCCATTGATTGTTTAATAGCATATTATTTAGCCTTCATGTATTTGTGTTTTTTACAGTTTTTTTTTCTCTTGTGGTTGATTTCTAATTTAATAGCATTGTCAACTTAAAAAAATGCACAACATGAGAGTTGCAAGTTAAGTTTTGTGGGGGCCAAATGAAAACTATAGCCTCGGAGACGGCATTTCAGGTAGTTATGAGAAACTGCTCCAAATAGGTAGAGGGGGAAGGTCAGTATGTATGTGATTTTGGTGAATGGGGATTACATGCAGTCAGTCACATATTTTTGCAGAAGGTCTTGTGAGGGTTACTGATAGTCACAAGGAGCAGATGTCACCATGAAGGAATTTAGTGCTTTTCTAGATATGAGGAGATGCAAGAACTGGACTCATAAAATCAGCTCCTGAAAATACCTAATTATCTGAAGGCCTGTTCTGCCTGTTTTTCTAGAGAACAGAGTGTCTCATTCCTGATGCTCCATCCTGAACTCCCTTCCAGGGGTGTTGAAGGTCAGCAGCACATGATTTAATCCTTGTAGAGGCAGATGGCAAGTGCCCATGGCAAGTGCTGTTTTGTAGTTGACAGGCCCCTTCATGGTAATAAATTCATTCCATGGTGCTAGGAAGGTGCACTCCTAGATGGTGAAGATTTTGATGATAGACTACTCAGTGTGGTCTTATGAATGGTAATTAAAGATCTCTGGACCACTCATCTCATCTTCTAGTTTTTTTTGGTCCAAGAAAAAAATTCCCTCTTATTGCGTCTTCCCATATCTAGAATTACACTATTACAGTCATTGATCGCATACAGAATTATATATTTGATCAACTGCTTCAAGTTGCCTCAGTATGTTAGTCATTAAGTCGTGTTTGACTTTTTGTGACCCCATGGACTGTAGCTGGCCGGCCTCCTCTGTCCATGGGATTTCCCAGGCAAGAATACTGGAGTGGGTTGCCATTTCTTTCTCCAGGGAGGTCTTCCCAACCTGGGGATCAAACTCTGGTCTCCTGCGTTAAAAGTGGATTCTTTATCATCTGAGCCACCAAGCCACCAGGGAAGCCATCATTATTTTTTTGGAGGCTCAGTTGCACATTTGGTAATACAAAAAATACTAATCTTGTAAAACAGGCAAAATGCCAATAATATAGCTAATAACTTTAATAGAGTTGTAAGTAAATATTTAAGCCAAGAGCTTCCCACACCAAACTGATTTTTGAAGAGCTTGTCAAGACTAGGGTGTGGGTCAACTTAAAGCACAATTCTGATTTTTCATATGGTTCCTTAAATGTGTTGTATGAGAGGATTCATCAGGTATGAAACACAGCATTCAGTTTGAATTATGGTACAGGTGTGTCCCTGAGATGCTGTAAGGACATTACAGGTCATATAAATTTTTGCTTTTCTCATCATACAGACCTCGGGGTTCAACAGGCTTATACCCCAGTTACTGCCATTTAAAGCCTGTTGAGTAAATGTTGTTAAGGCTTTGATATGACCGATTACATTCTGCAGTCCTATTGAAGGCACAAAAATAGTTGTTAAGTGGTCATACGAGTGGCATACAGATCTCTAGATTGCTTGGGGTCATCTCTGAATTGTTATGTATATGACTTATGGCCATGGCACTCATATGGTACATTTTCCTATCCATCCCAGTGGAAGCCAAGGCCATAAATCAGTACCACAAATCCACTGAGTTCCATTACTTGCAACCCAGTGACTCTCTGGTGGTCTGACTCAGTTCCATACCAATCATTGTCTCTAAGGGTAATTATATGTAGGCATTGTTCATAAGGCACCCAGCCAAATTTCCTACTGTTACTAGGCTTAGTTTGATTCACACTTAGTATGATTTAATTGTTCCCAACATAGAGAAGCTTTTAAACTTAAATGACAATATAAATCCATCCCATAATTGTGGAAGGTTTCCTCTTAATAGATGACAAGTTATAGCTTTTGATTGAGACTTAGCTCGTTGCTCTGATTGAGTTTGATGCTAAAGGAAAATTTGTATCTGTGGCCAGGGTCAGAGTGGGTATTATTTATTTCATGAGTAGCCTGAACAGGACTGGTCTTGCTTCTAAAATAAATTTCCTTAGGGCTATCCAATCAGAGCCTTGGAAGGGAGAAATCTACCAGGGTAAGCCAGAAGTAGTAGACACAGGTAATTCGCCACAAACCCAGTAAGTAGATTGATTTTTAAAATTAGCAAAGAATCATGCCCATGATAGGAAAACATTTGATTCATATGCAAAGGTCCAGGAAGTCAGGAAAACTATAAATGATCATATGTGTCAGTTCCATCATCTTGGGTAAACTGTCTGCTTCGCGTGTTGCCTTCTCATCCTGGTGTGAGTACATTTTCTCCTTTATTTGAGCATTGTTTTAAGGTGAATTTGAGGTCAGCAGTCCTCTCTACAGACCAGTGTGTCTCAGGGCCACTTTTTAAGTGGAAAATGTAAATCCAACAATCAGTTTCCTTTGGTTTTGCTGCACATGAGCTAGTTAAGAGTGCCTGGTGAGGGCCTCTCCATCTGGGTTGTAGTGAGTCCTTTAAATGACATCTTTTCCAATATACATAATCTGGTTGCACATCATGGAATATCTGATCTTCATCTAAAAATAGATGACTATGATAAACTTCAGAAACAAGCTTAAAATGCTCTTTTAGGAGTTCAGTTAAGCGTTTACAATAATATAACATGTTCCCTTTTAATAATATATGTTCATAAAATCCTTCATCTAGTCTCATTGGTCTCCCAGTGATCATTTCAAAAGGATACAAAGGCTGTTTCCCAAAGGGAATTGATCTTAGGTTGAGGAAGACCAGTGGAAGGGCCTTTGGCCAAGGTAAGGAATAAGTTTCTACAATTTTAGCCGATTAGTATTTACTTATTTATTTTTTCCAATTGATTTTTAATTGTTCCATTTGTACTTTCTACTAGCCTAGAGGCCTGGGGGTGGTAAGTACAGTGGAAATGCTTCATAATTAGCCCAGTTTTGCAAATTTTCTTGACAAGTTGTCCAATAAAATGGGTTCCCCATCACTATATATTTCTACAGGGACTCCCCAAATGGGAATCACCCTAGTATTCATTTGCTTACCAACTGTGCAGTGGCTCTTCTGCATGGAAATGCCTCAACCCAATGTGAAAGCGTGCAAATTATAATAAGTACACGCTGGTAACCTTGAGAGGGGCCATTTGGATAAATTCAATCTGCCAAATTTCAGAAGAGCCAGAAGGTAATGGAAAACTTCCCTGAGAACTATGTAATGGCTTTCCTAAGTTGTATTTTGGACATTTGGTGCACCTAGAATAAATTTTCCAAGTTATAGTGAAGGAGCGCTTCCAAAAATACTGTTTTACCCCACCCTTACTGTCTTATCTGAGTTCCAGTGAGTTAGCTTATGAATTTATTGTAAAATGGGGTATTAGAAAAATACAGCTTTCCATTTGGGCCTATCCGGAGCCCTTTGTTGGAGCCAAAACTCACTCCTTTTTGTTTTCATGTTTCTTCTCCTTTTGGTGCTGTTCTTAAAAATTTAGCAGGGTGTCAGCAAGGTTACTGGGAGGCTGAAAAGAGAAACCCACTGTTAGTTGACTTACCATTTTGCAGAGCTGCCGTCTTGGCAATGTGATCAGCTATGGAGTTCCCTTTGGCTTCTGTGGTGTCCGGCTCTGAATGACCTGATACCTTAATGATAGCTAATGCACTTGGTAGAAGAATTGCATCCAGTAATTCTGCATCTTGTCCCCTGAGGCTGCCCTGAGGAAGTTAAAAATCCTGTTTCCAAAGCATGCCAAAATCATGTGCTACCCCAAAAGCTTTGTGGCTGTTGGTGTAAATATTACAGGATTTCCCTTGCCAAGTGGCAGGCTCTTGTTAGTGCTATTAATTCAGCTTCTTAGGCAGAAGAGATATTAGGTAAGGGACCATTCTTAAGGATTGGTACTGGAGAAACAGCAACATAACTAGTACCAGTACATAACTGGTACTTTCCATGAGGTTCTCACAGATATGAACCATCAGTGAATGATATAAAATCAGGATTATCCATAGGGCTTTCTTGGAGATTGGTCCTGGGAGATAACAGATTGTCAGGTAAAACAATACAATTATGTTTGTCATCATTAACATCTAATTCCTCTGGAGCAAGGTGGCTAGATGAAGCTTGTTGCGTCTGTGAAGAATTATATTTGGTGAGAGCAAGATAGTCTCATGGGAAGTTAATCGACTTGCTGAATAATATTGTTTGTGATGAAAGTTTAACAAGACTTCCACAGGGCGAGGAACAAAGATGGTCTGAGAGTGACTCATGATTATCTCCACTGTGGTCGGACACAGCACAGCTGTCCCTGTGACAGCCTGGAGGAGAGGGGAGAGGCCCCTGGCTACTGAACCTAGCTTGGCTGTAATAGCCTACTGGCTGGCAGTGAGGCTGTGGTGCTGGGCTAGTGCTCCCAGTGCAGGCCCCTTGTTTTCGTGAACAAAGAGGAGGAAGGGTAGGTCATAATTTCAGTGCCCCAGGGCGGGGCCTTGGCCAGAAGTTGATTGTTTTTTTTTTTTAAGATCTTCATGGCTTCAAAATGTTCTGCATTTCAGCAAAGAGGTTCAGGTTGGTCTTGTTTGAATACATTATGTACTAGTTAAGAAATGAAGGGTGGTGTCATCTGCGTATCTGCCGTTATTGATGTTTATCCCAGCAGTCTTGATTCCAGCTTGTGCTTCTTCCAGCCCAGCGTTTCTCATGATATACGCTGCATATAAGTTAAATAAGCAGAGTGACAATATACAGCCTTGACGTACTCCTTTCTTGATTTGGAACCAGTCTGTTGTTCCATGTCCAGTTCTGACTGTTGCTTCCTGACCTGCATACAGGTTTCTCAAGAGCAGATCAGGTGGTCTGGTATT
>NW_011494615.1:4641193-4641557 GCF_000754665.1 Bison bison bison
TTCCTGGAACTCTCTTGCTTTTTCGATGATCCAGTGGATGTTGGCAATTTAATCTCTGGTTCTTCTGCCTTTTCTAAAACCAGCTTGAACATTTGGAAGTTCACAGTTCACGTATTGCTGAAGCCTGGCTTGGAGAATTGTGAGCATTACTTTACTAGCATGTGAGATGAGTGCAGTTGTGCGGTACTTTGAGCATTCTTTGGCATTGCCTTTCTTTGGGATTGGAATGAAAACTGACCTCTTCCAGTCCTAAAAAAGCCTCTTGATGAAAGTGAAAGAGGAGAGTGAAAAAGTTGGCTTAAAGCTCAACATTCAGAAAACGAAGATCATGGCATCTGGTCCCATCACTTCATGGCAAATAGAT
>NW_011494615.1:4641817-4645853 GCF_000754665.1 Bison bison bison
GCTGAGCACCGAAGAATGGATGCTTTTGAACTGTGGTGTTGGAGAAGACTCTTGAGAGTCCCTTGGACTGCAAGGAGATCCAACCGGTCCATTCTGAAGGAGATCAGCCCTGGGTGTTCATTGGAAGGACTGATGCTAAAGCTGAAACTCCAATACTTTGGCCACCTCATGCCAAGAGTTGGCTCATTGGAAAAGACTCTGATGCTGGGAGGGATTGGGGGCAGGAGGAGAAGGGGACGACAGAGGATGAGATGGCTGGATGGCATCACTGACTCGATGGACGTGAGTCTGAGTGAACTCCTGGAGTTGGTGATGGACAGGGAGGCCTGGCGTGCTGCGATTCATGGGGTCGCAAACAGTCGGACATGACTGAGTGACTGAACTGAACTGACTGAAAAGATGAAGGAAAAAGTTGGAATTCAGTTCCTACAGTAGCTTAAAAGTCCTAAAAATCCCTTAATTGTCTTTTTGTCTTTGGGACAGTTAAGGTTAGGATGTCTTTCAGTCTACCCAGATCAATTAAAAGTCCTTCTTTAGATACCCTGTGTTCTAAATATTTTATACTAGTCTTACAGTATTGCAGTTTTTCTTTGGACATTTTATGTCTCTTTAAGGCTAGCTTCTGGAGAAAATACAGGGTGTTTTGTTGACTGTTTATCGAAGATTTGAACACAGCAACAAATAGTCTACATACTGTATCAAACCTGACTTCTGAGGACAATCCAGATCATCTAGATCGGCTTTTATTATCTGAGAGAGGTAGATGAGGCTTTCAGTATAGCCCTGTGGCGTACAGTCCATGGATATTGCCGTTCATTTGAAGTGAAGGCAAAAAAAAAAAAAAATACTGATCATCAGGATGTATAGGGATTCTAAAAAATGCACCACAGAGATCTATCACCAAAAGAAATCACTGTTTACAGGAAGGTATAGGAATTTGGCACTACAGAATGTTGAGGGATAATATTAATAATAGCATTGATAGATCTCAAGTCCTGTACAAATCTCTAGCCTTTGCCATTTGGTTTTCTTAACCGGCAAAATGGGAGTTATTACAGGGGCTGGAGGCTGGAGGAGAAGGGGATGACAGAGGACGAGATGGTTGGATGGCATCACTGACTCAATGGACAAGAGTTTGAGCAAACTCCGGGAGATGGTGAAGGACAGGAAAGCCTGGTGTGCTGCAGTCCATGGGGTCATAAAGAGTCAGACACGACTGAGTGACTGAACACCAACAACAAGGACTGGTGCAAGGCACAATAAGGCCTTTCTCAGTGTGGTCTCATAGTAAGGGTTTTGTTCCTTCTGTGGCCTCCTGCCTTAATGGATATTGGCAAATACTGGGCAGGGGCTTTTCCTTTTCTATAGTAATTTTGATGGCAGATGCAGAATGTATTCTTCCAATGTCGGTAAAATGAAGTGCCCGTAATTCTTAAGGTACTAAGCCGAGCAGTTTGTCTTGTTCGGTGTCATCCTCATCAGGAGTCACAGACATATCTGATTGGTCCTTCAGATCTAGATACATTTCTCCCTTAGGAGTAAAGGAAATATGGGCTTCGTAAGCTTCTAATAGGTCTCTGCCTGTCAAGTGAACAGGAGCACTTTATACTAGAAAAAAGGAGTGTCTTCCTTTAAGTTCCCCTAAGTAGAATTCTAAAGGTAGTGATTTAAGTCTTAATAGCGACTGAGCGACTTCACTTTCACTTTTCACTTTCATGCATTGGAGAAGGAAATGGCAACCCACTCCAGTGTTCTTGCCTGGAGAATCCCAGGGACAGGGGTGCCTGGTGGGCTGCCGTCTATGGGGTCACACAGAGTCAGACACGACTGAAGTGACTTAGCAGCAGCAGCAGCGCATTAGAAATGCCTACCATCTGTATTGAGGTATTACTCTTGAGGGACAGAGCCTTTAATTTTCATGGGGTTCAAAAGTGAAAAGATGGCCCTAGTATCTCTTAAAGCTTTGTTTCTCTTTGTATAATCATTTCTACTTTTCCCAGGTTGTTAGGAGAAGGGGAAAGACTCACCACATTCCCTTGGAGCAGCCCTATTCTAGTTTAACTTGAAATTCTGGCCTAAAATCCAATTTTCCTTCTAGGCTTCTTTTCCTTAACTTACAGTTCCTTTTCTGATATTTTGGTTTTCTGCAGTAACAGCAAACTTTTTGTTTCTCTCAGTTGGAAATTACATGGAGGTTGGTTAACCTTCAACTGCTGTTGGGAACTTAATAGTGCAATTGAAGTTTCATGATTTTTGTAGATATCCCCCTTTGTTTTTAGTGGTTTTGAAAAGTTGATCAGCCAGTGTAACAAGGGCATTTGTATGTAATGTGGGCCAACTTAGATTGTGTCTTTTGCCCAGAGTAGCCAAATCCTCATCTAAGCAAAGGATCATTTTAGTGGTTAGAGAATGATTCAGGTGTCAAGTCAGAATATTGCTTAAAAGTTTTTTAAATCTCTCATAATAATCTGGAATTCATTCATCTGGTCTTTGCTTGCACTGTTGAATCTTTATCCAGTCTACAGTTTTTGAAAAAAGCTCTGGGATAAGTTCGAGGGGTTTCTGAGTTAAATCCTTGCATTTATTGCGAGCTTGTGAACTGTGTGATTCAAAATCCATTAAGGAGTGTTTCTCTGTCCATTCATTCTCTGCTTTGCTTTGAGAAACTAATAAACTGTATTAATTTAGATGTGAAAACCCGAGCTCGTAGGTCTGGATGGTTAACTCAGATTCGTTGTTGTTGGAGTCACTAAATTGTGTCTGACTCTTTGCTCTCCCATGGACTGTAGCTCCCAGGCTTCTCTGTCCATGGGATTTCCCAGGCAAAAATACTGGAATGAGTTGCCATTTCCTTCTCCAGGGTATCTTCTCCACCCAGGGATTGAACCTGAGTCTCATGCATTGGCACGTTGATTCTTAACCACTGAGCTGCCAGGGAAGCCCTTAGATTCCTTAGCAAATCCCAGTGGATCCTGACTTGGATCAGGAAATTCCTTAGCTAAGGCTCTAAGGTTCTATTTGGGTCCAGGGTATGTATGTGAGCACCGAGGATGGGTCACCTCTCTAATAGGTTTCTCCTTAAAGGGAGCTGTAATCACTTCTGATTTTTTTATCCTCCTTTTCTGAGGAAAGGGGAGCAGCAGGAGGCAGAAGAGTTGGAAGAGAAAAAGAGTGAGTGTCTGGGCCAGGCTCTTCAGATAGAAGAAGAACAGAGGGGGAGAGAGAGAGCACTAGTGGCTTTTTTTAGTTCTGATATAATTTCAAGCACTTTTCTGTTTGTTTCCTGCAAAGAAGTTATTGTTTCATTTCTTCTTTTAGAAGCTTCTAAATAACCAATCAGAGTGAGCATTCCGTTCAGTCTGTCTGATCTTATAGCTGGCTTTTCTAACTGTGCATGCAAAAATATCAGTCTTGGACTATCAAAAGAACCCCAATTTGACCATTTTAGGTTGAGATCTTCTTTAGATATAGTCTGCCCATTTCACTAAGTACTTTCAAATATGAGCTTTGTATGTGTTGTACATGAATCTGGCTTGGGTGTTCGTTGGAGGTTTGTTTTCTGATGCCCCTCGTTTCTGTGTTTGAGTCTATTTCTCATTTTAAGTTGAATTTGTCAGGGGTAAAATTTACTAATGAAGTTGTGTGGTGGGTCAGTGTGCTGTTTGTGAGCTTAACTCCTCTACTGCTGCTAAGTCACTTCAGTCGGGTCCGACTCTGTGCGACCCCATAGATGGCAGCCCACCAGGCTCCCCCGTCCCTGGGATTCTTCAGGCAAGAATACTGGAGTGGGTTGCCATTTCCTTCTCCAACGCATGAAGGTGAAAAGTGAAAGTGAAGTCGCTCGGTCCTGTCCAACTCTGAGCAACCCCATGGACTGCAGCTTACCAGGCTCCTCCATCCATGGGATTTTCCAGGCAAGAGTCGTTTCAACCCTTTTCTTTATCTTGGTTTTTCTCCCTTGGACAGTCTAAGACCACCGTAGGTGCTTGGATCGCTGAATGGCCAATTTTTATTCATGACTCCTGGTGAGCAAATA
>NW_011494615.1:4646306-4649497 GCF_000754665.1 Bison bison bison
GCATGTTTCAATGCCATTCTCCCAAATCATCCCACCCTCACCCTCTCCCACAGAGTCCATAAGCCTGTTCTATACATCTGTGTCTCTTTTGCTGTCTCACATACAGGGTTATTGTTACCATCTTTCTAAATTCCATATATATGCGTTAGTATACTGTATTGGTGTTTTTCTTTCTGGCCTATTTCACTCTGTATAATAGGCTCTGGTTTCATCCACCTCATTAGAACTGATTCAAATGTATTCTTTTTAATGGCTGAGTAATACTCCATTGTGTATATGTACCACAGCTTTCTTATCCATTCGTCTACTGATGGACATCTAGGTTGCTTCCATGTCCTGGCTATTATAAACAGTGCTGCAATGAACATTGGGGTACATGTGTCTCTTTCAGTTCTGGTTTCCTCGGTGTGTATGCCCAGCAGTGGGATTGCTGGATCATATGGCAATTCTATTTCCAGTTTTTTAAGGAATCTCCACACTGTTCTCCACAGTGGCTGTACCAGTTTGCATTCCCACCAACAGTGTAAGAGGGTTCCCTTTTCTCCACATCCTCTCCAGCATTTCAGTTATTCTGTTGTTCATCTCTGTTCTTTAGTTCTTCTAGGTCTTTGTTAAACATTTCTTGTGTCTTGACCTGTGCCTTCATTTTTTTCCCAGATCATCTTTGCTGTCTTTACTCTTTTTCCTCCAGTAGATTGCCTGCCTCCACTTCACTTCACTTGTTCTTCTGGGTTTTTATCTTGTTAATTCATCTGGGACACATTGGTCTACTGTAATTTTGTCTACCTTCCTGTGATTTTGGTTTCCATTTTGCAAGCTGCAGGGTTATAATTCTTTTTGCTTCTGTCCACCCCCTGGTGGATGAAGCTGTCTAAGAGGCTTGTCAGGCTTCCTGATGGGAGGAGCTGGTTCTTGCCCCCTCGTGGGAGGAGCTGGTTCTTGCCCACTAGTGAGTGGAACTGGAAGTTGTTCCTCTGGTAGGCAGGACCACGTCAGGGGCTGCGTTTATTGAGCAGCTGTGTGCTCAGGAGGATTTTAAGCAGTTTATCCCAACCTGTTGGTTGCTTAGCTTGAGGCATCCCAGCACTGGAGCCAACAGGCTGTTGGGTGGGACCAGGTCTTAGTGAGAAAATGGCCCCCTTCCAAGAGGGCTCACACTGGCGCCTCCTGTGTCCTTGTCCCCACAGTGAACCACAACTGCCCCTACCTCTCCCGGAGACCCTCCAATACTGGCAGGTACTTTGGGGCCAGTCTCTTATGAGGTCATTACTTTTTTCCCCTGGATCTTTATATACTTGAGATCCTGTGTGCACCCTCCAAGAGTGGGGTTTCTGTTTCCCCCAGTCCTGTGGAATTCCTGTGATCAAACCCTCATGAACTTCAAAACCAGATTTTCTGGGGATTCCTACTCCCATTGCTAGACCCACAGGTTGGGAAGCCTGATGTGGGGTTCAGAACTTTCAGTCCTCTGGGAGAACTTCTGTGGTATAATTATTTTCCAGTCTGTGGGTTGCTGCCTGATTTGATTTCATCACTGTTGTGCCTCTCTCACTGTCTTGTTTTGGCTTTTTCTTTGGATGTAGGGTATCTTTTTTGATAGGTTCCAGTGGTTTTTGTCAGTGGTTGTTCAATAGTTGTGGTTTGGATGTTTCATTAAGAAGAGGTGAGCTCATGTTCTTCTCTGCCATCTCATCTCCTTGATTCCTTGTACTTCAGTTACTCCTTGGTGTAAGGAATGGCTGAGTCTGCAATCACTCCACCTTCCTTTGGAGTCTCCTTCAGCTTCTCCAGTTCCTGGGCAGCTGTGTGTGTTCGGTTCTCTGACAAGGGCTCCAGGCTCTGTCTCCAACACCTCGCCCTTACAAGACGCTAGTGGACCAGCTGCACTGCTACCTAGGCAGCGAGGGGGCGCTCTAGATCGTGAAGGCTTTTCATGAACAGAAATTCGTAGATTTAATGTCGGCAGATTTTATGAGTTTATTACATGTTGGATTTTTTTTTTTAATGAAGCATAGTTGATTTACAGTGTTGTGCTAATTTCTGCTGTACAGCAAAGTGATTTGGCTATATATATATATGTTTATTCTTTTTTAATATTCTTTTCCATTGTGGTTTATCATAAAATACTGAATATAGTTCTCTGTTCCGTACAGGAGGACTTTGCTGCTTACCCATTCTGTATGTAATAGCTCATGTTTACTCACCTCAGCCTATCACTGCACCCCTCCCCAGCCCCCTCCGTCTTGGCGATCACAAGCCTGTTCTCTGTATTCATGACTGCTTCACGGGTAGGTTCATGTGTGTCATGTTTCAGATCCCACATGTAAGTAATACCATGAGTTGGTTTTCTCTTTGCCGCTTCCCTCACCGAGTATGGTAATTTCTAGTCGCATCCATGCCGCTGCGCGTGGCATTACTTCATTCTTGTGTATGGCTGAGTAGTGTTCCATTTTGTGTGTCTTCTCTGTCCATTCATTTGTTGATATTTGTTTCCATGTCTTGGCTATTGGAAATTGCGCTGCTGTGAACAAAAGGGTGCCATGTATCTTTCTGGATTAGAGTTTTGTGTGGATTTAGCTTCCCTGGTGGCTCAGATGGTAAGAAATCTGCCTGCAATTCAGGAGACCTGGGTTCGATCCCTGGGTGGGGAAGATCCCCTGGAGAAGGAAATGGCTCCCCACTCCACTATTCTTGCCTGGAGAATTCCATGGACAGAGAAGCCTCTTGGGCTGCAGTCCATGGGGTTGTAGAGAGTCGGACATGACTGAGCATGTATGCATACACTGATGCAGTAAGTCTCCACTCTTGACCACTGGAAGCAGAGTTGCTGGGTTCGGGGTTTGGCACACCTTGAAGGTAAGGTCCAGGATGTTTGTTAGAAGAGTCTGATATCTTAACTTTCTGCTGGTCAGCCAATGATGTCCTTTGACTTCCAGCATAGATTGTACCTGAGGAGGGGTTAATACATCTAAGCGTTGTCACAGGGTGAGCTTGGATACCTCATTAACAAGCAGGGCTGCTACTGCCCACAGCCAGCTTGGCCCTCCCAGGGCCGCAGAGTCCATTTGTTTTGGAAAGTGAGCCACAGGTCTCTGATCCATTCCCAGCTTTTGGGTTAGGATTCCTAGTGGCTAATCCCGACCTCTTCATGCACATATAGGGTAAAGGGCTTTTCCATGTTTGCAAGCCCC
>NW_011494615.1:4649597-4656325 GCF_000754665.1 Bison bison bison
GCAAGCCCCACTGCTGGTGCTCTGCTAAACTAAGTCTTTAGAGTCTCAGAGGCCCTTTAGTTTACTGATGGTCCTTATTCTTTTGAAGGGGTTCCTTTCTCCTCCCTTTAGAGCCTCATATCGGGGTTTAGCTATAGGGCTGTCATTTAGAATCCAGATATGACAGAACCCAGCTGTCCCAAGAACGCCTTGGAGTTGTTTCTTGGTGGTTGGAGATGGTATGCACTAATTGCTGTTTGATCTATGGCCAGGGTTTGTTTGCCCCTGGGATCAAGACAAATCCTAAATATTGAACTCCTCGCTGTGAAATCTGAGCCTTCTTGGAGAGACTTTTATCCACTTTTTGCCAGAAAACTTAGGACCCTATCAGTATTTTGATCTGAATCACTACTTATCAATGTCATTAACAGATTGTAGCAGAGTTCTCTTCTCAAGGCTCAGTTCCCTTAATTCCCTTGCTAATGCATTTCCAAAAAGATGGAGGCCTTCCTGGAAACCCTGGGGAAGCACTGTCCAGGCATATTGGTTAGCCCCCAGGGTGTCAGGGTCCCTCCATTCAGAGGCAAAAAGGTGTTGAGAATCTGGATGTTGGGGAATCCAGAAAAATTCATCTTTGAGGTCCAAAACAGAAATACTGAGTGTCCCCTCGCAGTTGGGTGAGGAGGGTGTGTGGGTTTGGCGCCAGTGGGTAAATAGGGATGACGGCCTCATTCACTACTGCTGAGTCTTACACCAACTGATACTGCCCGCTAGGCATCTAGACAGGAAGGATTGGGGTGGTGCAGGGGGACTGGCAGGATCTGATGAGTCATGTTTTAGGAATTTGCTGAGCAGTAGTTGGAGTCCCCTCAGGGCCTCAGGCTTCCGAGGATATTGTGTCTTCCAGGGGTGTTTTCCTCAGGCCTTAAATCTTATGTTTTATTGGGGGGGCACATTTTGCCCTTCTTGGCATTGAGGTATCCCAAACTACAGGATCTACTTGTCAAATTTCCTAAAGGATGTTGTGGGGGATATTTTGATGCCCACCAGGTGGGTCATCTGGGATTGCTCACATACGCATTCTCTGTTTGGATTCTTTACCTCCTTGGACTTCATCTTGTCCTAAGATTATGTAGCAGATCTCACCCGAGGAGGAGGACTGGGCATTCTGGCATGTACAGAAAGGAGTGAGTAATAACAATAGACCCGACGTTGCAGGCAAGGGGGAGATGTAAATCACCTTACCTTTAGCTGGCCAAGCCAGAACAGAGCAGGTATCTCCAGTGTCCACAGGAAACTCTGTTTTCTTACCTGCCACATCGAAGAAGGCTCTCTGGAGTAGAGAGGGTGGATCAGGTGGGACGTGGAATCGGCCAGGCACCTGAGCCTGTCAGTTGGGGTGTGGAAATTGCTCACAGGGAACTGGGGCCAGTCAGGGTCACCCCTCTGGCATCCCACAGGAAGGTGCTCAGGACAGCCCCCCTCCCAGTGCCCCCCCTTTCTGACAAAAGGTGTGACTGGTTCAGGCCCAGGTGGTTTCTTGGTGGTGCGTCCAGCCTTCTCAGCCCTCCATGGTCCCCTTGAGGTGGTAGGTGAGTCGGAGCTGCCAAAAGCTGTGTTTTCTGTATTAGCCTCTTATCTTGATTGGCCTCCTCCGTTAAGTCTAAGTTGTTATAGACCTTTACAGTGGGGTTTGGGCCCAGCCTCAAGTTTTTGTCATTTTCTCTGGATATCTGGAGTAGCCTGAGTGATAAAATGCACAGCCAGTAGTGTCTCGCTTAAGACTCAGGGTCTGTATTGGTGTCCTTTCTGAGTGTCTCCGTCACTGGCTCAGGAAGACTGCTGGGGTTTCATCTTTTTCCTGTGTAACCTCTCAGGCCTTATAATAACTCACAGGCTTTGGCACACCTTTTCATTCCTTCTGATAGACAAGTAATGTAATGTCTCATCCTAGCCTGGCCTACACGATTGTCATAATTGGATTGCGGGTCATGTTCTGGGGTTACATACCCGCGCCCCCCTCTGCACCCCTCCTCCACCTGATGAAGTTGGTGGTGTGGATTGGTGGCCAATAGGCCATCTGCTATTTCCCTGGCCTTTTCCAGTATATGCTCCTTTTCATGCGGGGTGCAGCAGTGGGCCAGAATAACCCTGATGTCCTGCTATGTGTGAGAGAAAGCCGACCCCAGCCTGGGAAATTTACCCCTAAACTTGTCAGGGTTCTCTGAGAACCTGGCAAACCTCTCCTTGCAGATTAACCCAGTTACTTTAAGATCTCTCTTTGGGATGTCCTCCAGGGGCCCCTTAAAGCACCCCAAAGTTAACTGGAAGTCAGGAAAGTTTCATTTAGAATTTGCTATTTGAAAATTCTGTCAAAAAGTTTTAAAACACCCAGGCAGATAGGATCATAGGTTTCTGTGAAACAATCCTTACTCCTTGAGCTAAGGTGGGAAAAAATAAAAAGTCGATGTAGATCACTTAAAGGCACAGGGACTCACACAGTCTTTTATCAAAAGAGCATCCAGGACAGCTTTTGTTCTCCTATGAGAGAGGCCAATCCAGTCCTACACCAGTCTGCTCTTAATAAAATCCATGTACCTAGTTACGTGTAATCCAACCTTAGAAAATCCCGACCACATACAGAATTCTTTTTCATTGCCCCTCCTCTGCAAATCGTCTGCCATTTTCTGTAGCTATACGTTGTGTCGTGTTCTCTCCCCATTTCAGAGGACTCTCTGTGACCCCGTGAACTGCAGCACTGCGCCTTCCCTGTCCTTCACTATCTCCCAGAATTTGCTCAGACTCCCGTCCATTCAGTCAGTGATGGCATCCAACCATCTCAACTTCTGTCGTCCCCTTCTCCTCCTGCCCTCAATCTTTCCTAGCATCAAGTGGTCTTTCCCAGAGAGTCAGCTCTTTGCATCAGGTGGCCCAAGTATTGGAGCTTCAGCATCAGTCCTTCCAATGAATATTTGGGGTTGATTTCCTTTACGATTGACTAGTTTGATCTTCATGCTATTCAAGGGACTTTCAAGAGTCTTTTCCAGCACCACGATTTGAAAGCATCAGTTCTTTGGCACTCAGCTTTCTTTATGGTGCAACTCTCACATCCATACATGAATACATGACTATTGGAAAAACCATAGCTTTAACTATATGGATCTTTGTTGGCAAGGTGATGTCTCTGCTTTCTAATATACTGTCTAGGTTTGTCATAACTGTTCTTCCAAGGAGCAAGTGTCTTTTAATTTCGTGGCTGCAGTCACTGTCTGCATTGATTTTTGGAGCCCAAGAAAATGAAATATGACATTGTTTTCACATTTTCCCCATCTATATGTCATGAAGTGATAGGACTGGATGCCATGATCTTTGTTTTTTGAATATTGAGTTTTAATCCAGCTTTTTCACTCTCCTCTTTGAACCTTCATCAAGAGACTTCTCTTCACTTTCTTCCATTAAAGTGGTATCATATGCATATCTGAGGTTGCTGATATTTCTTCCGGCAATTTTGACTGCACCTTGTGATTTATCCAGCCTAGCATTTCAAATGATGTACTTTGCGTATAAGTTAAATAAGCAGAGTGACAGTATACAGCCTTGATGTACTCCTTTCCCAATTTTGAACTAGTCTGTTGGTCCATGTGTGGTTGTAACTGATGCTTCTTTACTTAGATACAGGTTTCTCAGGAGGCAGGAAATGTGGTCTGGTATTCTCATCTCTTGAAGAATATTCCACAGTTGGTTGTGATCCACATAGTCAAAGGCTTTAGCATAGTCAGTGAAGCAGATGTTTTTCTGGAATTCTCTTGCTTTTTCTGTGATCCAGTGGTTGTTGGTAATTTTATCTCTGGGTCTTCTGCCTTTTCTGAACCCAGCTTGTACATCTGGAAGTTTGCGGTTCACCTACTGTTGAAGCCTAGCTTGAAGGATTTTGAGCATAATCTTGCTGGCATGTGAAATGAGTGTAATTGTATGGTAATTTGAGAATTCTTTGGCATTGCCTTTCTTTGGGATTGGAATAAAGACTGACCTTTTCCAGTCCTGTACCCACTCCAGTGTTCTTGCCTGGAGAATCCCAGGGACGGGGGAGCCTGGTGGGCTGCCGTCTATGGGGTCGCACAGAGTCAGACACGACTGAAGCGACTTAGCAGCAGCAGCCACTGCTGTTTTCCAAATTTGCTGGCATACCGAGTGCAGCACTTTAGCAGCAGCATCTTTTAAGATTTGAAATAGTTCAGCTGGAATTCCACCAGCTTCACTAGCTTTGTTTGTAGTGATGCTTCCTAAGGCCCACTTGACTTCACACTCCAGGATGTCTGGCTCTAGGTGAGTGATCACACCATCGTGGTTATCTGGGTCATGAAGATCTTTTTTGTACAGTTCTTCTGTGTATTCTTGCCACCTTTTCTTAATCTCTTCTGCTTCTGTTAGGTCCTTGCTTTTTTTATCCTTTACTGTGCCTATCTTTGCATGAAATGTTCTCTTAATATCTCCAGTCATCTTAAAGAGATCTCTAGTCTTTCCCATTCTGTTGTTTTCCTCTGTTTCTTTGCATTGTTTACTTAAGAAGGCTTTCTTTTCTTTCCTTGCTATTCTCTGCTACTCTGCATTCAGTTGGGTATTATCTTTCCCTTTCTCCTTTCCCTTTCATTTTTCTTCTTTTCTCAGCTTTTTGTAAGGCCTCCTCCGACAACCACTTAGCCTTCCTGCATTTCTTTTTCTTTGAATGGTTTCGGTCACCACCTCCTGTACAATGTTAATGAACCTCTGTCCACAGTTCTTCAGGCACTCTGTCTACCAGATCTAGTCCCTTGAATCTATTCATCACCTCCCCTTAATAATCATAAGGGATTTGATTTGGCCATACCTGAATGGCCTAGTGATTTTCCCAACTTCCTTCAATTTTAGCCGGAATTTTGCAATAAGGAGCTGATGGTCTGAGCCACAGTCTGCACCAGGTCTTGTTTTTGCTGACTGTATAGAGAGAGCTTCATCTTCAGATGCAAAGAATATAATCAATCTGATTTCAGTATTGGCCATCTGGTCCATGTATAGAGTCGTCTCTTGTGTTGTTGGAAGAGGGTCTTTGATATGACCAGTGTGTTCTCTTGGCAAAACTGTTAGCCTTTGCCCTGCTTCATTTTGTACTCAAAGGCTGAACTTGCCTGTTACTCCAGGTATCTTTTGACGTCCTGCCTTTACATTCCAGTTGCATATGACTAAAAGGACATCTTTTGGTATTAGTTCTAGGATGTCTTGTAGGTCTTCATAGAATAATTCGACTTTAACTTCTTCAGCATTAGTGGTTAGGGCATAGACTTTGACTGTTGTGATGCTGAATGGTTTGCTTTAGAAATGAACCAAGATCATTCTGTCATTTTTGAGATTGCAACCAAGTACTGCATTTCAGACTTCTGGCCTGGAGAATTTCATGGACTCTATAGTCCTTGGGGTTGTAGAGAGTCAGACAAGACTGAGCGACTTTCACTTTCAGTTTTCATTCCTTCAAAGGGATTCTTGGCTATAGTAGTAGATATAATGGTCATCTGAATTAAATTCGCCTGTTCCCGTCCATTTTAGTTCACTGATTCCTAAAATGTCGATACTCACTCTTGCCATCTCCTGTTTGACCACATCTAGTTTATTTTGATTCATGGACCTAACCTTGCAGGTCCCTATGCAGTATTGTTCTTTGCAGCATCCAGATTTACTTTGACCATCAGACACATCCACAGCTGGACATCGTTGCTGCTTTGGCTCAGTCTCTTCATTCTTTCTATAGCTATTTCTCTGCTCTTCCCCAGTAGTATATTGGACACCAACCAGCCTCAGGGGTTCATCTTTCAGTGTCATCTTTTTGCCTTTTCATACTGTTCATGGGGTTCTCAAGACAAGAATACTGAAGTGGTTTGCCAGTCCATAAATTGGTAGAAAACATTTCAGGGTGGCACCATACATCTTTAGTTTCTCTCTCACAAGACAAAAGTAGATAAATTTAGACCTAATTTTTAGCAATTAATGTTCCAGTATTTTATCCTATTTGAAATTGTCTGGATATTCAGTTAATGCCTATCATTTAACTTATTTTTAAACTTACCAAAATTTGGAGGGACTATTTTAGATGAAAGTTTTCAAAACATGATTAGTCCTATGGGGTTTACCAAAAAGTTCTTATCCCAGTTACCTTTACTTCAAAATTTAATCATATCAGGTTGTTTTCCCTGTTGACAGATTTTATAACAGAAACACTGTGTGCTTATTTCTAGTAACCCTCAGTTCAGTTAAGTTCAGTCACTCAGTCGTGTCCGACTCTTTGCGACCCCATGAATTGCAGCAGGCTAGGCCTGCCTGTCTATCCCCAACTCCCAGAGTTCACCCAGACTCATGTCCATCGAATTGGTGATGCTGTCCAGCCATCTCATCCTCTGTCGTCCCCTTCTCCTCCTGCCCACAATCCCTTCCAGCATCAGGGTCTTTTCCATTGAGTCAGCTCTTCACATGAGGTGGCTGAAGTATTGGAGTTTCAGCTTCAGCATCAGTCCTTCCAGTGAATACCCAGGACTGATCTCCTTTAGGATGGACTGGTTGGATCTCCTTGCAGTCCAAGGGACTCTCAAGAGTCTTCTCCAACACCACAGTTCAAAAGCATCAATTCTTCGGCGCTCAGCCTTCTTCACAGTCCAACTCTCACATCCATACATGACCACAGGAAAAACCATAGCCTTGACTAGATAGACCTTTGTTGGCAA
>NW_011494615.1:4656537-4665557 GCF_000754665.1 Bison bison bison
AGTTCCTCTTCACTTTCTGCCATAAGGGTGGTGTCATCTGCATATCTGAGGTTATTGATATTTGTCCCGGCAATCTTGATTCCAGCTTGTGCTTCTTCCAGCCCAGCATTTCTCACGATGTACTCTGTGTATAAGTTAAATAAGCAGGGTGACAATATACAGCCTTTACGTACTTTTTTTCTTATTTGGAACCAATGTGTTCCATGTCCAGTTCTAACTGTTGCTTCCTGACCTGCATATAGGTTTCTCAAGAGGCAGGTCATGTGGTCTGGTATTCCCATCTCTTTTCAGAATTTTCCACAGTTTATTGTGATCCAAACAGTCAAAGGCTTTGGCACAGTGAAAGTGTTATACTTAACACTGATGTCTCTAAAGACAGGTCTGTATTGATTAAGCACACAGGTTTAAGCCAGACAAGCCAATTTCTATAGAACCAGAGATCTCATAGTTTTCCTGCTTGAATTGAAAATGCACCTCTCCTTTTTTCCCCTCAGTCTAGGATCTACAGATCAATCCAGTACTTGCTGAGAGCACAGACAGAGCAATTACATTGCAGAGGGCAAGGAGAGAGATGCAGGCCCCTCCAGCTCAAGCAGGAGGGGAAAATGCAGGCTCCTGTCTTTTCTTTCTGTTCTTTGAAGTTCTACCAAGTACCCCAGGGCTGCCGTCTCAGGGCATGTGGGCTGTGTTTGTATTTCAAGGCTTAAGTCCTCCACCAGGCCTACAGTGTCACAGAGACCTGCAGAAGAGCTGGACAGACAAAACTGCATCATAAAGGTAGCAATCACAAAACTTAAAGACACAAAAATCTTTCAGGATAAAGGGGCCGGTAGTGTAGGAGTGAGGACTGAGGAAGAGGTAAAGGGAGGAGGGACAGAAAAGACTGAAAAACAGAGAGAGTGCTGTTTCTACCCGCCCCTCTGCAGGTGTCTGTTCAGGCACCAAGCAGCACACTTCCGGAAAGGGCCAGTGAAGGAGGGGGTGCCCTGTCTGCTGCCCACCCGATGCTCTAGCCCAGAAGCCAGCCCGTTGTCTGTGGGACTGCAACCCAAAGGTGGGGCTCTGACCACGCGGTATATAGCATATATAGTGTACAGCATATAGCAGTCTGCCGCTGCAGCCTGTCCCAGCAGGGCTTCTCTTGGGGGCAGGAAATAAAGGTGAGAATATTGGGACAGTCAGACTTGCAGCCACAACATGACCTGAGGGCGGAACCTCTGTCACTCTCCTGAATCTCCAGGGGGAGCCCTCTGGCCCGGGGTCTGTGCAGTGTGAGGCCAGCCTCTCCACCTCTGCTCGCCACCTGCCAGAGGAGCAGGTCTCACAGGCTGAGAGGAGGGATGCTGTAGCTGCCCGACGTCCACTCTTGGGAGGGTAAGACTGAAGGAGAGGACAGAGAGAGAAGATTTCAGGAGAGGGAAAAGGACGAAGGCGCGGGGAGGCGTTGCCTGAGTGAGGTACTGAGGCCCCCAGGGGCCAGGAAGGCAGTCTTAAAACGAGGTGATGCTGAAACAAGTGGTCAGGTGGCCACTTGTCACCCGGGGCAGCTGCATCCCATGGTCCCAGAGGGGCCCAGATCCTCTACCCAGAAGGGGACGGGCCCCGTGTTGGGCACTGCAGAATATGTTACCACCCAGGGTTCTTGGCCTCCTTGACAGAGGCCGGATGAAACATTCAGGCGCGGCCTTCTTGGGGCCCCTGCTGCAGCGGGGGTCAGGGGGACACAGACCAACAGGTTCCCTTGGGCGCCTCCCACTCATTTCAGTCTATGGGTGTCCTTTGCCCAAAAGTGGGTCTCTTGTAGGCAGCCTGTTGTAGGCTCTGGTTTTTTAATCGAGTCTGCCACTCTGTGTCTTCTGATTGGAGCATTTAGTTTATCAGCTTTTAAGGGAATTCTTGGTAGATATGTATTTATTGCCATTTTAACCTGGTTTTCCCAGTTGGTTATGGATTTCTTCTTTGTCCTCTTTGTTTTTCCTGTTGTGGTTTCATGGTTTTCTTCTGTATTATGCTTGTGTTCTCTTCTTGGTTTGTGAATCTGGTTTGTGGTTATCATGCTTTTCAAGTGTTAACCGCATCCTATATCTGCTTGCCTTAGGCTGGGAGTCAAGCACATTCTAGGAAATGAACAAATATATATACGTTTTCTTTCTTCCCTCACATTTTATGATTTTGATGTTCTTTTTGCATCCCTGTGCTCATCCTTTTGGTGTTTTCACAGTGGTAATTATTGATACTGACCAGGGTTCTTGGCCTGCCTTAATCAGTGGAAATCGACTGGAGGCCAGATAAGAAATTCAGGTATAAGGCTTTATTCAGGCTTCTGCGCTGGCTGCAGGAGTGAGTGAAAACAAATAACATGTTCACATGCTCCCCAAGTGGGGGACAAGCTTGTTCCTTATATGGGGTGAGGGTAGGGGTGTGTTCAGTGTGGGGGGGCTTAGGTGGTCTTGCCCCCCTCTCTGGTGGTGGTGAGTGTAGCCGGGGCGTGCACAGTACCTGCTTTGGCTTGGGACACCCAGGTTTCGTTCTTGGCTCTTCAGAAATGACATCTTTTTTTTTCTCTTTTTGCCTTTTTTGTATCTTTTGGTCCCAAATTTGTTCCAACTGTACACACACAGGGTTGTTTTTAGTCCCACCTATTTTGTAGCTTGAGAGGCTTGTCCAGGGCCAAGCTTTGCAACACTGCGGCAAAAGCTCCCAGGTCCCAGGCCTGTCTCATGACTTTCACAGATGGTGTTTTATTTTTTTATTTTTAATCTGTATACTGGCTTATTTAGGTGATTTGCTTTCCAATTGTGAATTTCTATTTTCTATAGATTCTTACTTTTCTATTTAGAAAGGAACTTTCTATATTTTGGGCTTCCCTAGTGGCTCAGATGGTAAAGAGTCTGCCCGCAGTGCAGGATACCTGGGTTCGATCCCTGGTCAGGGAGATCCCTTGGAGAAGGGAATAGCAGCCTTCTCCAGTATTCCTGCCTGGAGAATCCCATAGACAGAGGAGCCTGCCGGGCTACAGTCCATGGGGTTGCACGGAGTCAGACATGACTAAACGACTAACACTTTCAGTATTTCTTTCAGGATATATTTAACATTGCTATATTCTTTTAGTTTCTGGTTGTCTGAGAAATTGTCTTTCCTAGTCTAAATGATAATTCTGTTGGGTAGAGTGTCTTAGGTTGCAGATTTTTCCCTTTCAAGATTTGAATATATCTTGCCATTCCCTTCTGGCCTGCAGCTTTTCTGGCTGCAACTACCAGAAATCAGCTGCTAGCTTTTTAGGGGTCCTTGCTGCCTTTGGTTTTCTCTTTCTGCCTTTGTAATCTTCGTTTTTAACTTTTGCCATTTTTCAAAGAGTGTGTCTTAAGTTTACCTTGTTTGAGAGTGTCTGTGCTTCCTGTACCTGAGTATCTGTTTCCTTCTTTAGGTTTGGGAAGTTTTCAGCCATAATTTCTTCAAAAACATTTTCAATCTCCTTTTCTCTTTCTTCCCCTTCTGGAATCCCTATTATACATAGGTTGGCACGCCTTTTATTGTCCCGTAGGTTTCTCATGGGCTTCCTAGGTGGCGCCAGTGGTAAAGAATCCCCCGGCCAGTGCAGGAGATGCAAGAGGCGTGGGTCTGGTCCTTGGGTTGGAAAGGTAGGAAATTCTTGCCAGGAAACTTGCGTGGACAGAGGAGCCTGGCGGGCTACAGTCCATGGGGTGACAAAGAGTCAGACACGACTGAGCGCGCACGCACTAGAATCTACTAGGCTTCTTCTATTGCTTTAATTTTCTTTTCTTTTCTTTTTTTTTTAAATTTTATTTTATTTTTAAACTTTACATAATTGTATTAGTTTTGCCAAATATCAAAATGAATCCGCCACCGGTATACATGTGTTCCCCATCCTGAACCCCTCCTCCCTCCTCCCTCCCCATACCATCCCTCTGGGTCGTCCCAGTGCACTAGCCCCAAGCATCCAGTATCGTGCATCAAACCTGGACTGGCATCTCGTTTCATACATGATATTTTACATGTTTCAGTGCCATTCTCCCAAATCTTCCCACCCTCTCCCTCTCCCATAGAGTCCATAAGACTGTTCTATACATCAGTGTCTCTTTTGCTGTCTCGTACACAGGGTTATTGTTACCATCTTTCTAAATTCCATATATATGCGTTATTATACTGTATTGGTGTTTTTCCTTCTGGCTTACTTCACTCTGTATAATAGGCTCCAGTTTCATCCACCTCATTAGAACTGATTCAGGTGTTTTCTTTTTAATGGCTGAGTAATACTCCATTGTGTATATGTACCATAGCTTTCTTATCCATTCATCTGCTGATGGACATCTAGGTTGCTTCCATGTCCTGGCTAAGCAACTCCTACAGCTCAACTCCAGAAAAATAAATGACCCAATCAAAAAATGGGCCAAAGAACTAAATAGACATTTCTCCAAAGAAGACATACAGATGGCTAACAAACACATGAAAAGATGCTCAACATCACTCATTATCAGAGAAATGCAAATCAAAACCACTATGAGGTACCATTTCACACCAGTCAGAATGGCTGCAATCCAAAAGTCTACAAGTAATAAATGCTGGAGAGGGTGTGGAGAAAAGGGAACCCTCTTACACTGTTGGTGGGAATGCAAACTAGTACAGCCACTATGGAGAACAGTGTGGAGATTCCTTAAAAAACTGGAAATAGAACTGCCTTATGATCCAGCAATCCCACTGCTGGGCATACACACTGAGGAAACCAGAAGGGAAAGAGACACGTGTACCCCCAATGTTCATCGCAGCACTTTTTATTGCTTTCATTTTCTTTTAAAATTTGGCTTTCTGTCTGCTGTCCTGAGTGGGTAATTTCCATTATTCGAATTTTCTAGGTCACTTATTCATTCTCGTGCATTATTTATTGTGCTATTCGTTGCCTTTAGTTCATGAGCGTTCTAACTTTTTCTTAGCTCCTCTCTATAGTTTCTAGTTCCTTTTTATAATGTTCTTCATTTCTGTTGACTGATGTGGTTGTTCTGTCGCCGCATTATGTCCACCTCTTTGCACACCCATGGACCGCAGCATGCCAGGCCTCCCTGTCCCTCACCATCTCCCAGAGTTTTCACATGCACACTCATGTCCATTGAATTAGTGATGCCATCCAACCATCTCATCCTCTGTCCCCTTTTCTTCTTCTGCCTTCAGTCTTTCCCAGCATCAGAGTCTTTTCCAGTGAGTCAGCTCTTCGCATCAGGTGGCCAAAGTATTGGAGCTTCAGCATCAGTCCTTCCAGAAGAGTATTCAGGGTTGATTTCTTTTAGGATTAACTGGCTTGATGTCCTTGCAGTCCAAGGGACTCTCAAGAGTCTGTTCCAGCACTACAGTTTGAAAAGCATCAATTTTTAGTCACTCTGCCTTCTTCATCGTCCAGCTCTCACATTCGTACATGACAGCTGGAAAGATCATAGCCTGGATTATACGCGCCTTTGTTGGCAAAGTGGTATCTTTGCTTTTTACCACACTGTCTAGGTTTGTCATAGCTTTCCTGCCGGGAAGCAGTTGTCTTCCAGTTTCATGGCTGCGGTCACCATCCACAGTGATTTTAAAGCCCAGGAAGAGGAAATCTGTCAGTGCTTCCTTTTCCCCTTCTGTTTGCCATGAAGTGATGGGACTGGATGCCATGATCTTAGTTTTAACACTGAGTTTTAAGACGCTTCTTTCACTCTTCTCCTTCACCCTCATCAAGTGGTTCTGTAGTTCCTCTTCACGTTCTTCCATTAGAGTGGTATCATCTGCATATCTGAGGTTGTTACTATTTCTCCGGGCAGTCTTGATTCCAGATTGTAACTCATCCAGTCCAGCATTTTGTATGACGTGCTCTGTGTATAAGTTAAACAAATAGCCTTGTCGTACTCCTTTCTCAATCCTGAACCAGTCAGTTGTTCCATACAGGGTTCTAACTGTTGCTTCTTGACCCACATACACGTTTCTCAGGAGATAGGTAAGATGGTCTGGTATTCCCATCTCTTTAAGAGTTTTCCACAGTTCGTTATGATCTACACAGTCAAAGGCTCCAGTGTAGTCTTTGAAGCAGATGTTTTTCTGGAATTCCCTTGCTTCTCTATGATCCAGCGAATTTTGGCAGTTTGATCTCTGGTTCCTCTGCCTTTTCAAATTCAGCTTGAACATCTGGATGCTCTCAGTTCACATACTGCTGAAGGCTAGCATGGAGGATTTTGAGCAGTACCTTACTAGCATGGGAGATGAGTGCCATTGCCTGGTGGTGTGAACATTCTTCAGCTCTGCCCTTCTTGGGAATTGGGATGAGGATTCACCGTTTCCAGTCCTGTGGCCACTGCTGAGTTTTCCAAATTTGCTGGCGTATTGAGTGCAGCACTTTCACAGCATCATCTTTTAGGATTTGAAATAGCTCAGCTGGAATTCCATCACGTCCACTAGCTTTGTTCGTAGTAATGCTTCCTAAGGCCCACTTGATCTCACACTCCAGGATGTCTGGCTCTGAGTGAGAGACTATACCACCATGGTTATCAGGGTCATTAAGATCTTTTTTGTACAGTTCTTCTGTGTATTATTTCCATCTTTTCTTGATCTCTTCTGCTTCTGTTAGATCTTCACCATTTCTCTCCTTTATTGTGCCCATCTTTGGATGAAATGTTCTGTTGATATTTCCAGTTTTCTCAAAGAGATCTCTAGTCTTAGCCTGTCTGTTGCTTTCCTCTCTTCCTTTGCACTGTTCACTGAGGAAGGCCTTCTTGTCTCTCCCCGCTATTCTCTGGATCTGCATTTAGTTGGGGCACCTTTCCCTTTCTCTCTCGCTTTTTGCTTTTCTTTTCTCAGCTATTTGTGAAGCCTCCTCAGATAACACTTTGCCTTCTTGCATCTCTTTGGGATGGTTTTATTCACTGCCTCCTGTACAGTATTACAGACCTCGCTCCATGATTCCTCAGGTGCTCTGTTTACTAGGTCTAATCCCTTGAATCTATTCTGTATTCATTACCTCCCCTGTATATTCATTGGGGATTTAAGTCATACCTGACTGGCCTAGTGGTTTTCCCTGCCTTTTTTTAGTTTAAGTCTGAATTTTGCTATGAGGAGCTGATGATCTGAGCCATAGTCAGCTCCAGGTCTTATTTCTGCCGACTGTAGACAGCTTCTCCATCTTTGGCTACAAAGAATGTAATCAATCTGATCTCAGTATTGATCATTTGGTGATGTCCATGTGTAAAGTCATCTCTTGTTTTGTTGAAAAAGGGTGTTTGCTTTCACCAGTGTATTCTCTTGGCAGAATTCTGTTGGTCTTTACTCTGCTTCATTTTGTACTCCAAGGCCAAACTTGTCTGTTACTCCAGGTATCTCTTGACTTCCTACTTTTGCATTCCTGTCCCTTATGCTGAATAGGATATCTTTTTTTTTTTTTGGTATTCTAGGTTTTCTAGGTCTTCATAGAACTGATCAACTTCAACTTCTTCAGCATTGCTGGTTGGGGCACAGACTTGGATTACTGTGATTTTGAATGGTTTGCCTTGGAAATGAACTGAGACCATTCTGTCATTTTTTTTTTTTTTAACGATGGTGTCACTGGGCTCCACCTCCAGGGTGATGGTCTTGCCGGTCAGGGTCTTCACGAAGATCTGCATTTTGACCTGTGAGTGAACGCGCAGATGCCGCAAGTTCAATCACGCCGAGTCACCTCCAAGACGACACAGGAACCCAACAATGCCAGCCGCGTCTCCATTCTGTCATTTTTAAGGTTGCACCCAAGTACTGCATTTCGGACTCTTTTGTTGACTCTGAGGGTTATTCCATTTCTTCTAAGGGATTCCAGCCCACAGCAGTAGATATAACGGTCGTCTGAATTAAATTCTCCCATCCCCGTCCATTTTTATTTCACTGATTTCTAACATGTCGGTGTTTTCTCTTGCCATCTCCTGTTCAGCCACATCCAATTTACCTTGATTCATGGACCTAATATTCCAGTTTCCTCTGTGGTACTGTTCTTCACAGCATCTGACTTTACTTTCGTCACCAGACACACCCACAGCTGAGCATCGTTTCCTCTCTGGCCCAGCCGTTCATTCTTTTTGGAGCTATTAGTAATTGTCCTCTGCTCCTCCCCAGTAGCATACTGGACACCTTCTGACCTGGGGGCTCATCTTTCAGTGTCAAATCTTTTTGCCTTTTTACACACTTCATGGGGTTCTCCCTGCTAGTGTGTTGGAGTGGATTGCCATTCCCTCCTCCAGGGGACCACGTTCTGTTAGAAGTCTGCACTGTGACACGCGGCACGGCTCACAGCTTCACTGAGTTACACAAGCCCTTTTGCCATGACAAGGCAGTGATCCTTGAGGGAGATTTCTGTCAATAACCTTTCTTAATTCCTTGAGTGTTTTCATTATCTCCATTTTGAAATCTGTGTCTGTTAGGTCTTTTTCATTGTTCTTTGTGGGGAATTCTCTTCATCGTTTAACTGGGAGTGGTTTCTCTGCTTCTTCATCCTCTTGCTCTGAGTTAAGGAGGAACGGTTGTCTCTGTTGGAGCAGGAGTCTTGGGGGCTGTTCCTATGTGGGCGTGTCCCATGTAGCTTGTGCGGGTTTAATATAATGTGAGGGCTGTTTTTATTTTTACGTGTTTGGCTGCGCTGGGTCCTAGGTGTGGTGTGCAGGATCTTCAGTCATGGCAGGGGGGGGCTAGTTCCCTGACCAGGGAGTGAACCGGGGCCCCTGCACTGGGACTGCTGAGCCTTAACTACTGGGCCAGCAGGGAAGTCCTGTGAGGGCTGTTCTCAGTGTGTGCCTGTTGGCCCTTTGGTCAGCATGTGCTTGGTGTTCTCCCCTTGATGCAGGGGGTGTGCAGATGCGGTGGCCGGTGCCAGGTAATGGATTTTTCAGTGGCAGTGGTGGCTCCTGCGCAGCCCAGCAGCTTTGATGGGAGTGGAGGCAGCACATGACTGCCTCTGGAGGCTGGGAGGGGGTAGCCTGCAGCTTGAGACTGCTCCTGCAGCCCGGGGGTCGGGGGCG
>NW_011494615.1:4665662-4666293 GCF_000754665.1 Bison bison bison
GGGAGCTTGTCCCGCCACCCGCAGCAGCCCTCGAGCAGGAAGAAAGGCTGTGATGGTGGGGCCTCCCCTCCCCGTGCACCCCCCACAGTGGTGCCTGTGGGAAGCTCAGGCTTCTTCCTCAGAGCCCATTGGGTGTGGCCACACCAGACTGCAGCCCCTTGTGCTGTGTCTACACAGCACGGCCCGCCCCCCCGCGCCCTCTCCCCAGGCCCGCTCTTGGGAGTGCAGAGCCGTGGCACTGACCGTCTGAGCAGGCCTGGCCATGCTGAGCGCCACAGACCAGACCATGTTCTTCTCTGAGGCTCTGAGGCTCCCCCTCCGTCCTGGCCGATCTCCCGGCTGGTGAGGGGACTTCCCAGCACGCAGGTCCTGCGTGACCTTTCCTCTTTCGCAGCTCCCTCCCTGTGGCACAGGTCCAGTCTCATTCCTTTCTTGCCTTTTTTTTTGTCCCTCTCGGTTACATGGAGATTTTCTTGGCCTTTCAGAGGTCTGAGGTTTTGTGCCAGCATTTAGTAGATACTCTGTGAGAATCCTTCTGCATCTAGATGTATCTTTGATGCACCTGGATTTTTCAGTGGCAGTGGTGGCTCCACTGGCAGTGGGTGGCGGGACAAGCTCCGGGAGCGGTCAC
>NW_011494615.1:4666393-4676076 GCF_000754665.1 Bison bison bison
AGGAGCAGTCTCAAGCTGCGGGCTACCCACTCCCAGCCTCCAGGGGCAGTCATGTGCTGCCTCCACTCCCATCACAAAGCTGCTGGGCTGCGCGGGAGCCACCACGTCCACCTTGTGGGAGGAGGTGCGCTTTGTGTCCTGGTGTTCCGCCACTCTGAATGGCTCCTGTATCACACAGTGACCTTTTTATGTAGGGAATTCCTTCTCACTCTGGGATAATTAAATCATTGCTCTTTTGTTAGCTCCTAAAATGCTTATATGTAAATCTCTTGTCCACCTGGGATTTAGTTTTGGCATATGGTGTTATATTCATAGTTTCTATGTGTCTGATTGTTCCATATTACATTGTTAACTCTCAGTTTGTTTGAATTTATCCAGTATTTTTTGCTCATAATTCTTTCCCTCAGACCTTTGATGGTGTACGGACCTACTTCCTCTTTGAGTGGGGCCGTGGATGGAAAGCTTTTTGTTTTGTCAAATCCATCTTTATTTTGGTAAGTTTCTTTGCTGGGTTTAAAATTTCAGAGTTGCAGTTACTTTCTCTAAGTGCATTGAAGGTATTAGTCTACCACTCGTTGGCTCCTTCTATTGTGAAAATTCAAGTGTCAGTCTTTTTTTTTTGGCCTCGCTGTGCAGCTTGCAGAGATCTAGGGATTGAACTGGTGCCCTTGGCCATGAAAGTTTGGAGTCCTAACCACTGGACTGCCAGAGGATTCCCTGTCAGTCCTGTGTTCTCTTACTTTGTGGTGATCTCTCTGTGTCTCTGAGTGCTTTTAGGGTCTCTTTTTTTTGGTATTCTGTTTCTCTCAGGTGTAGATTTTGTTGGGCTTCCTGGAGCTGAGGCTTGGTATCATTCATCACTTTTGGGACCTTCTCTGATACTTTGTCTTGAGAGTCTTCAGTTACTGTCTCTCCCTGTTTCCTAGCCCTTCTGCAATTTTAATTACATATTTATTTTCCTCCACATTGCATAAGCTTTCCTGTTTTCATGTCGTCAGTCTGTGCTCCTGATAGTTCTACCTTTCAATGGCCTTGCCAACTTTGTCCACTCAGTTGATCTTGATTTTTATTTTTAAAGATTCATTTATTTTTGCTTTTTGACTGTGGTGGATCTCTGTCGCTGCACATGCGCTTTCTGTAGCTGTGGGGAGTGGGAGTGAGCGGTGTGCAGATTCTCGTGGTGGTTTCTCTTGCTGCCCGGCGCAGGCTCAGGGCGCGCAGGCGGCGCAGGCTCAGGGCGCGCAGGCGGCGCAGGCTCAGGGCGCGCAGGCGGCGCAGGCTCAGGGCGCGCAGGCGGCGCAGGCTCAGGGCGCGCAGGCGGCGCAGGCTCAGGGCGCGCAGGCGGCGCAGGCTCAGGGCGCGCAGGCGGCGGTAGCTGTGCCGTGTGAGCTCAGTGGTTGCCGTGCAGGGGCTTGGTTGCTCCGCGGCACGTGGGATCTTTCTGGACCAGGGATCAGACTGGCGTATTTGATTGCATTGCAAGGTGGATTCTCAACTACTGGATCACCAGGGAAACCTGGATCTTGATTTTTAATTTCGATTCTTGTGTTTTTTATTTTTAGACATTTTTTTTTTTTGGAAATCTCCTTGATCATTGTTTAATATGAACTTTTAAAAATTAGTTCTGATTTTAATTGTTAAGGTTGAGTCAAAATAAATCATTTTCCTCATTGTTTACCATGAAATTTTTATCCTCATCCATTAGTATATTAAAATACAAAAGACCTTGTGTCACATGACCTTGCCAAGGGTGCAGATAAAGACAGTTCTACTTTTTTTCCTTTCATATTTTTACAGTTTGCTTTCCTTGCCTCACTACAGTGTTTAGAACCCACTATACAATGTCAAGTAGAATGAGTGAGCATGGGAGTTGTTATCTTTTTCTGTATTGTGGAAAGAATGCATTTACTGTTTCACCATTAAACGTGATGCTAGTTGGAGGTTTTACATTGATAGATTTTTCAGATTAAGGAAGTTATTTTCTATTCCTAGTTTGCTGAGGGATTTTTTTTTTTTTTTGTCTGCGCTGCACAGCATGTGGGATCTAAATTCCCCAAGCAGGGATTGAACCTGCACCCCCTGTGTTGGAAGTGTGGAGTCTTAACCACTGAATTCCCAGTGTTAAGACAGTCTCTGAGAGTTTTTATTTAAAAATCGTTGTTGTCAAATACTCTTTCTGTGTCTGTTAAGATGATTATTTTTTCTCATTTATTCTATATGGTGAGATTTTCCAAATGCTAAATCACCCTACATTCCTGGCCTAATCTCTTCTTGATTATATTATTCCTTTTTTCATATTGCTGAACTTAATTTGCTAATTTTTTGTTAAGAATTTTTGTATCTGTGACCCACAAGGATATTGGTCTAAATTTTTCTTTTTTTAATGTTTTCTCATATTAGGGTTAGGATAGGGTTATGCTAGCCTTGTAAAGTAGGAATTACTGTCTTCCTTTATTTTTTGAAAGTTTATGTAGAATGTTGTTTCCGTTTTTCTTCCTATTTTTTAAGTTGAACTGTAGTTGATTTACAGTATTGTTTCAGGTGTACAGCAAAGTGATTGTTACACACACACATTCTTCTTCAGATTGTTTTCTGTTCTAGGTTATTACAAGATATTGAAGATAGCTCCCTGAGCTATAGATTAGGTCCTTGTTTATATCTGTTAACCCCATACTCCTAATTAATCCCTCCCTACCCGCTTTCCATAAAGCGGGTAACCATAAATTTTTTTTCTATGCCTGAGTCCTTCTGTTTTGTAGAAGTTTATTTGTATTATTTTCTAGATTCCACATATAGGTGAAATGAATTTTGTCTTTCCTTGATCATTATGATAGTCTGCGACTTTGTGTTTTAATACCTCTTAAGCACACTGTGCATGCTTACTGTTTTATCTTTACTGGAATTTTCAATCTTTAAAACTTGGCAGATACTGACTTTGTGATTTCTTCTGGGTTCTAATTCTTGGTGCCTAGTTTTGACCACAGAGGTCCTGGTTCTTTACCTGTGAGGAATTATTTGAAGTCTGAATTGAAGATGAATTTCTCCAGAGAGAATTTGCATTTGATTCTAGGAGGGACCTGGAGGAACAGTCAGCCCTGGAATCAGTTTAAATTAAAACTTCCACAGACTTCTCAGGCAGCCTGCTTAGCATGAATCCTGGCTGCAGAAGCGGGCACGTGACTCCTGTCACAGTCCCCATTTCACCCCATTCCTAGGCTTTTCAGAGTCTGCACAAACTGAAGTTCATGAATCCTGCAGTTCCTCTGCTGTCTTAGTTTATAAAGGGTTTCAGAGCGCTTGTTACTTCTCTGGCTTCCTGCTTTAATCTTTTGGCAATTTCTTGTTGGATTTTGAAAGATTAATTCTATCTTGTTCCTTTTTTGCGTGTGTTTTCAGCAGTTTTCCATGTTTCTAGCTCTGGTGCTTGGTGCTCTGAGGTGCAGGGAGGTGTTGGGGGGCCACTCCTGACCTGTGTCTTGTTTTCCAGCTCTCCGGGAGATGCTGCATAACCACTCCTTTGTGGGCTGCGTGAATCCTCAGTGGGCCTTGGCACAGCATCAGACCAAGTTATACCTTCTCAACACCACCAGACTTAGGTAAATCGGTGCAAACGAAATGCAGAGCTGCTAGGACGGTGGTCCTGGAGACAGAGGCAGGAGAAGCTGGGGAGAGCAGGGTGACAGTCGGAAAGGGCCCAGCTTCAGAGGCAGATGTGTGGTTTCTCACCCAGGCTCAACATTTACCATTTATGTGACCATGGACAAGTCACTTTGATAACTGAGTCTCGGATTTCTCTTCTGTAAAAGTGGGGTATCACTATTAATTCACAGGGTTTTGTGAAGGTAAGATGACGTGCTCTGAGCCGGATGTTGAGAGCTTGGAGCTGGTGGGGTATTCCAGCCTGTGTGGTGTACAGCAGGGGCTGCGGGCTGCTTTGCAACACCAGCTCTCAGCTGCTCAAATCCAACTGATTGGATTTAAAGCTGGGATCAGGTCCCGTGATGCAGGGGCTGACTGAATTCAAGTGGTGGGGGAGGGAGGGCTGAGCGCCTGGGAGACTTTGAGGGAGAAACCCCCCTCTGTATCAGCCCCCCGCTGACACAGTGAGGAGGGAGATCACTTGGGCCTCCAGGGCAGGGAAGGGAGGCAGGGGAGGGGTGAGAGGGCCTCACACCTCCTCTCCTTTCAGCTTTGGGATGGAGCCAGGGCCTGTTCCAGCCCTGAGGAGCCAGTGGGGTCCAGGAGCATGGGGTGGGCCAGCTCGGCAGCGCCCTTTGCCCAGCACGCAGCGGGTGACATTTATGGTTGTCTCCAGGGATCTTGGAGGATGAGCTCCTGTTGAGTCTAGAACCTCTATTAAATATGGTCTCGAATCGGTAGTTCGGGGGGGCGTGGTGCCACCCTCCATTGCCAGACACCGTCACTTGGCCATCGTGGGACTCTGTCCTGCTGAGATCCCATGTGACCTCCCTGAGCTAGAACTGCCCCACCGAGGAGCTTACTGCGGGCACACCCGGCCTTGGGTGCTGGTGACTCCTTCCTCCTAGGCTCGGAAACCCTTAGTGAGGTCAGCTCAGGGCCACTGTCTTTCCTGAGAAGCCGTGGGCTCGCCCAGTGAGCTCTTACTGGTTATTGGGATCCTACTCCCTTTGTTTTTTCTTTGCCAGGAAATCTAACTGCATGATTTCCAAGATCCCAAATCACAATCATTTCGGTTCTTTGATTTCATGATTACAAACCTAGGCCAGTCCTAGAATCCTAGCTGCTAATAAATGGGAACAGTTTCCCAGCGAGCATATAAACTGGCTGAAAGCGGGGGTTTAGACTTGGCTTCTTCCCTCTCCACTGACAGCCTCTGAGCCAGGACCAGCCAGCGGCTCTCTGGGTACCTCGGTGTCCCTGCTGCTGTGCTTTGTCTACTTTAATAACCAAGTCTTTAAACAAGACCTGTGTGGTGCAGGTTTCTTTCATTAACTATGGAGTACAGTCATTTCAGTTCTGTGTTTCTGCAGGTAGGTCAGTATATTGTACACTTCACAGCTGCCTAAACCATCCCCCATGCAGCCCGAGTCTGTCCACTGTTGACCACACGGGAAGTCCCTTGCCCTCCCCGTACAGCCCATATTTCTAGATGGTGGGTTGTAAAAGAAATGGTTTATACGATTCTTTGCCAGTGGGGAACAGTGAGCAAAAACTGCTTAACTTTGTCACCACTGGGTGTCAGAACCTTTTACCGCACCAGGAAGGTGGGGACAGAGTGCGGGTGTTGGCAGGGCAGGCAGTCTCAGCGCTGTGACCAGTGCAGGTCCCAGGACTGCTGGAAAGACCTCCGCGAGGCCGGATGCCTTCACCCCACTGCGTCTCGGGTTCTCACTCCCATTTTGTCCCTGCCCCTTGGCTCTCAAGCACAGATTCTGCTTTTCCTTAAAGTCACTTCATTTTTATTTTCAGTGAAGAACTGTTCTACCAGATTCTCGTTTATGATTTTGCCAATTTTGGTGTTCTGAGGTTATCGGTAAGTTTATTTCCTGCTTCTCATTTCTGAGAGTTCAACAGCTGGTCATTTCTGAAAAGAGCCCTACCCCGTTGTCTTACTTATTGTATATTAAGTGTTTCTAAATGTGATTAGAAGAGTTTATGTATGAGTTGCATATGGAAGTATCCTTAAAATAGTTTTATACAAAGCAGAAGTCATTTGGTAGCCAACTTAAAATGTTTATTATTATAGAAACTAATACATATCTACTTAAAACTTAAAGAGATAGAAGCAGAAATAAACATTCTCTAAAGCCCACGACCCAGACACAACCCCAACTAACATTTTAATTTAGAATTAAAAATCATACCATCCATGTAGTTTTGTATCTTCTTTTTACATTTGATATACAGAAAAGCCCTCTGGAATTTTTACTGGGATTGTGTTGAGCGTATTCTATAGATCAATTTGGGGAGAAAAATCAGTTTATTTCTTAATAGTCACATTTTTTGGATACTATTGTAAAAGGCATTTTTTACAAATTGTCAATTGTTTGTTGCTATTATATAGAAGTACATACAAGTGTTTTAGAAATTCTATCTTGCAGCCTTGTTAAACTCACTTGTTAGCTGTAGCTTTTTTATTGATTCCAGCAGATTTTCTAGGTATATGACCATCGCATCTGTGGATAAAGACAGTTTTATTCCTTCCTCTCCAACCCAGATGCCTTTTCTCTCTCTTGCTTGGTTGTACCGGCAAGAACCTAAGTACAGGCTAACCAGAAGTGGTGAGAATGGAAATACTCCTCTTTTTAATCTTGGGGGAAGCATTCAGTCTTTGACTGTGAAGTGTGTAGGTTTTTTGCAGACGGCCCTTAGGGTGGTTGAGGAAATTCCTTTCTATTCCTTGTGTGCTTCAGGCTTTTATTCAGGAAGGGAGGCTGAATTTTTTTCAGATGCTTCTTCTGTATCTGTTCAGATAATTGTATGGTTTTCCTTTTTTTAGTTTGTTAATATAGTGAATTACATTGATTGGTTTTCGTATTTTAAACCAGTCTTGCATTCCTGGGATAAGCCCTGCTTGTACGTGATCTGTTTCCCTTTTTATGGTTTACTGGGCTTGACTTGTCAGAGTCTGTTCACAACTCTTGGCATCGGTATTCCTGCACGATGCTAGTTTGTGCTCTAGTGCTCAGTCGCGTCCGATTGTGACCCCACGGACTGCAGCCCACCAGGCTCCTCTGTCCATGGGCTTCTCCAGACAAGAATACTGGAGTTGGGTGCCGTTTCCTTCTCCAGGGGACCTTCCTGGTCCAGGGATCGAGCCCCCGTCTCTTGCGCCTCCTGCATTGGCAGGTGGGCTCTTCACCACTAGTGGCGCCTGGGACGCCCTCCTGGTTTGCAGTTTTCTTGTGTGTGTCTGGTTTTGGTATCAAATACTGGCTTCATGGAATGAGTTGGGAAATAGTTATTCCATCTTCAGAAAGAGTTTGTTTATAATTGTTAATGCTTGAAATGTTTGGTAAAATTCATCAGTTGAAGCCATCTGGGCCTGGAGATTTCCTCACAGGAAGATTTTTAAGTAAAATTTTTAGTGGTATAGAGCTATTCATGTTAGCTCTGAGGGGCATTTGTATTAAGTTTAAAATTACTTGTCCATTTAAGTTTTCAAATTTATTGGCGTAAAGTTGTTCCTAATCTTTTGTATTCTTCTAATGTCTGTGCATCTGTAGTGATGTAACCTCTCATCCCAACGTTGGTCATTTATGTCTTCTTTTTAACTTGGTCAGTCTAAGGTTTGTCAATCTGGACCCAAAGAACTGACTTTGGTTTCAGTGATTCTTTTGTTGTTTTTCTGATTTCAGTTTCATCGACACCTGCTCTCATTTTCTTATTTCCTTACTTCTACTTAAAGTGCTGTGAAAATTTCCCAAGTGCTGCTTTAGCAGCGTCCCACACATTCGGATAAGTTTTCATTTTCATCCAGTTCAGAATACTTCTAAATTTCCTTTTGATTTTTTTTGACCCTCACATTATTTAGAAATATATTACTTAGTCTCTTAATTATTTGGAATTTTCTCAGAGATCAAGTATTGATTTCTAATTTAATTCCATTTTTGCAGAGAACGTATTTGAATCCTTTTACACTTACTGAGACTTGTTTTATGGCCCAGAGTATATTCAGTGTTGGTAATATTCCACGTGCATTTGCAAAGAATTTGTGTTCCGGTCTTGTTGAGTAGAATGCTCCCCAAATGGCAGGTGTCTCACATTGTTGGTGACACTGACGCCTTGTGTATGCTGATTTTCTGTCCACTGGGTCTGTCAGTTACTGGGGAAAGGATGTGGAAGCCTCCATGTAACTGCATGTTTCTCTTCACGGTTCTGTTTCATTCTTCATGTAGTTTAAAGCTCTGTTACCGAGTGCATAAATATCTAGGATAGCTCGGTCTGTTTGTTAATTGACTCTTCTGTTACGGAAAAGTAAGAGCAGTGCACTGTGGGACTGTAACATGTAAAATGTGACAACAGTAACAGTGTTCAGAGGGGAGAAATGGATGAAAACTGAGGCATCTTGTTTTTCACGATAGATTTCAGTCTCCTTCCTAACAGATGATTTACCTGAATGTCATTTGCTTTAACGTGCTTTCCCTCCCCCTTGCTTTAGTAAGGCGGTAGGAAGAAATGAAGGTTCGGCCTCGTGAGTTTCTGGAAATATGAAAGCGAGGTCTTTAAAGCTACACAAAAGGAAGTGCCTTCCGTGGCTTTGCCTTTCCCAGATTTTCAGCAGGTCTTTGTCGGTGACCTTCTCTGTTGCAATGGCCATTGGTGAGGAGGAGAACCTTCTTTTGTAGATTTTCAAGTGTCTTTGGGGGAATTGAGGAATGAGTGCTAGATTTGTGGCTTCTCACCTGCTGAGGTGACAGTGGTCTTGTGGGAATTCAGGCAGTGTTTGGAAGCCCTGTTAACGCTCGCTCCTAATGTTCCTGCCCCTTCCTAGGAGCCAGCACCACTCTTTGACCTGGCCATGCTCGCCTTAGACAGTCCCGAGAGTGGCTGGACAGAGGAGGATGGTCCCAAGGAAGGACTTGCTGAGTACATTGTTGAGTTTCTGAAAAAGAAGGCTGAGATGCTTGCAGACTACTTCTCTCTGGAGATTGATGAGGTGGGTGAGGGCCGTTTTTGTCTCCCTTGTAAGTCCCCCTTGATCTCTGGGACTTGGTTTGCTGTGTTCAGTTGGTGAGCAGACCTAAAGAGCAGGTGGCTCTGCTATGTGCCAGCAGAGAAGGCTCTCTAAGCATTTGCCTCTGCTGCCCCCCAGGGCCCAACGTGGTCGCCCAGAATAGCAAGTCTGAGGACAGGATCTGGAGCAAGCACCAGGGAGATGGGATTGGTTTAAACTGTAACAGCATGATTTCTTATCCCCCTTGTCCAGGAAGGGAACCTGGTTGGATTACCCCTTCTGATCGATAACTATGTGCCCCCGCTGGAGGGTCTGCCTATCTTCATCCTCCGACTGGCCACAGAGGCAAGTGATGGAGCACATCCTGATGACAGTCCTGTGGGGCGATGAGTGTCGGGGGGTGGGGGGGGTGAGGGCTTACAGCTCCACCATCATCTGTGATGATGAGGAGGAAAAGGGTAATGAGGCTAAGGCCCCTCTTGTGCCCACCCACCCCAGCAGTACTCAGCAGTTCCAGTCTACAACTTTATCGCCTAAAAATCATGCGTACTTTTAAGTTGTCTGTTACCTCCATTTAGAAATGGAACCTGTTTAAAGCATGTGCATATGCTGACATATTGAATTCTCTCTTTGGATCAGGTGAATTGGGATGAAGAAAAGGAATGTTTTGAAAGCCTCAGTAAAGAATGTGCGATGTTTTACTCCATCCGGAAGCAGTATGTGTCTGCAGAGTCAACCCTTTCAGGCCAGCAGGTACGAGGGCGATACACGCTGGTGCTCCAGAACTGGGATGGGCCGTCACACAAGCCCGCCCCTCTCTGAACTCCTGTGATCCAAGGCACACCAGCTTTAGCACAGTGGTCAGCTGTTATGAATTTTATCTCCTTCTGAAATACTGCTGGAAGGTACCTCTAGAGTGATCTGTCAGATGTACAAACAAGCCATTGTAGTGAGAAAAGGTGGGCTCCAGGGCTCGGGGGCCCGTGTCCCCACTGTGAGCCTGGAGTGTGCAGCCACAGCCGTC
>NW_011494615.1:4676176-4678549 GCF_000754665.1 Bison bison bison
GACAGTGCTTTTCAATCCACAACTATTTCGGGGGGTTGTTTGGGTGAGGAGAGGTGACTGAAACACAGGCACACCTGAGACATTTTGCAAGTTCCGTTTCAGACCACTGCAATAAAGCGAGGTGCACAAATTTTGGGGTTTTCCAGTGCATATAAAATGTTATGTTTACACCCTCCTGTAGTCTGTTAAGTGCAATATATAGCATTGTGTCTTAAAGCCAGTATATATACCCACATTTAAAAATGCTGTTGCAGAGATGCCACCCATAGATGTGGTGCAAGGTTGCCAGAAACCTTCAATTTGTGTTTATAAACAAAACCACAACAGTCTGCAAAGTGCAGTAACACAAGGTCTGCCTGTGGTGTCAGACGGACATGTAGTCACTGTAGCCACATAACCGTCTTGGTGACGGCACTCGTCCTCTGAGGTGACGGGCTGTGCTCCATTCCATGGGTGAGGGCGCTGAGGGACCGTTGTGGGGTGTGTTCAAAGTGACTGTGGAGTGTACTTCCTACTGCTGCCGTTCAGGCACCACAGTCAGGAGGAGACATTGCTTTTTAGATGCTGCTACAGTGAGCACTGTCCCTGAATGGAAACAGCTTCCAAGGGGGGAAGCATCACAAGAGCCGTGGCTGCTTCTCTTCCCCCTCTCATTGCTGTGCTCAGGCCTGCGGGATCCCTGAGAGGCTGGCCTAGAAGAGAGACGTCTCAGGCATGAGGTCACACAGCCCCTCTATAAGCCACCACAACTCCCCAGGCCCGGCGTACACGGGGATGTGGACTCTACCTTGTCTCTTCCAGAGTGAAGTGCCTGGCTCCACTGCAAACCCCTGGAAGTGGACTGTGGAACACGTCATTTATAAAGCCTTCCGCTCCCACCTGCTGCCTCCAAAACACTTCACAGAAGATGGGAACATCCTGCAGCTTGCTAACCTGCCTGATCTCTACAAAGTCTTCGAGAGGTGCTGACTGTGGTCGTCTGGGGACTCTGGGATGGTCTGTTCTTCCTTTTGTGTCTTGATGTCGGTAGGTGGAACTCTGACCTCACGCACGCCTTCTCACTAGGAGCACTGCTTCATGTGTGGCAGATTGACTATAAATAAATAGCCACATTTGTCCTGAGCGTGATTTATTTAATTTCATTGCAAATGAAATCCATTTTCACCTAGTGTATACCTGATTGTGTTGAAGACTTCCAAAAGTAGTTTGAAAGCCTCCTGGACATCTGCTAAGAAGTCTAAATGGCCTTAAAAATTTTATATAGATCATGCATTGATTTGATTCTTTTTATATTCTGATGAATTTCTAATATCAGGTGATAGACATTATGTTTTTTATGCTTTTAAAAGGCACCTGAACCTATGAGAGACTCTGATGGTATTGTCAGTTCAGCTTTCTACATGGTCAGTCTATTAGTACCTTTAATAACTAGTGTAAAAAAAAATTGAACAGTCCTTATGCAGTGCATAACAGGCATGAGTTTTTAAGTTAGCCTACTTTGTTAACGGCTATCAATAATACCAGCATATGATAAAGGCATTTCTAGGCATTTTTCTTTGAGGGGTGTTATAAAAATACAAACTTGAATTAATATCAGCCTGCATTTAAGAAATGTGCAGTCAGCACTGGGAGGAAGAATGCCTGTAGTACGGAGGTAAAGTCCAGAAGAATCTTATGAGAAGTGGAGCCATTCCATTTGGAAAAGACAGGGACAAGGACAGGCCGCTCTGGGAGGAGCAGAGGCTGAGCGAGCACGGACGGAGAGGAAGAGGGACTCCAAGGCCGCCTCCTGGACCACACAGGATGTCGGTTCCAGGCATGGGAGTCTAGGATGAATCTGCATCCCAGAACATGCCTCGCCACTGCCCACTCCCACATGAAATCACCTCAATTCAGGACATTGGTTTCCATGTTTTAAAAACAGAGATAGATGATAATTAGTCTAAAGAAGAGAATAATTATTAGAGATCTTATTCATATTTAAGTTAACTTTATTACCTAGTTTCATGTCTAATTTTATCTTATGTGGCCTTAATTCATTAGACTTCCCCCGTATTTTTTGTGTAAACACGTTGAAGATACAATAATCATTTCCATAAAACCACTTCGATTCTGAGAACGACAGAGAATCACAAATACTGCAACATGGCTACACACTCCACGGCAAAATCCTCTCGAACTGGGTACCTTTAAAGATGAAACCAAGGTTCTTAAAAGAAATTCTGTATTTCAGATTATTTTTCCTTAAGGAGAGAAGAGGGGTGTGAGCTAGGAGGGGCGTGACTGCCATGATTTGTTTTAAAGGCTCCTCTTAACGAATGTGTCAGTAGCCGACTGTAGGCAGAAGGGTGTGTTTAACAGACTCTTGAGGCC
>NW_011494615.1:4679192-4703166 GCF_000754665.1 Bison bison bison
TGTTCATTCATGAAGATTCAAACCTGTTTCATTCTCTCATAAATTAGAAAATACAAAGGTGGCTATCTGAATGCCAAAGCTCAAACAGTCCTGAAAGGGGTCTGCGTCAGTGGCCGAAGGGCAGCCCCTCGGGGTGGGCCTGGGGCCGGGCGGGGCCCTACTGCTGGGCCAGCAGCGCCGTCCTGTTGGCCTTCATCTTCTCCAGCCGCTTGGCCAGGTGGCTGTTGGTCATCTCCATCTCCTCGATCTTGTCCAGTGCTGTTCGGAGCTGCAGACGGGAAGAGAGCGGTCACTTGTCGCGGTCAGAAACAAAGCCCACAGGGCTTTCCTCTGCACTCTCGGGGAGATGGAATCACTGCCAGGCAGGGTGGCTACAGGGCACCCAGCGGTCGCTATGTTTTCAGCCAGCCAGAGGTGTGAACCAGTGGTGCTGAGAGATAGGGCGTACAGACACACACCTCATCTAAAACAAAAATGAAACCTTTTCCTCACTATCTGAGCAAAACATAAAGTAAATGGCAGTCCCCGTGCAGGTCACAGAGAAACCAACACAGAGTAAATGATCCCACTGCTGTGTCACTGAAGACTGGAGCCACAATGAAATTCCTTACACAGCAAAGAATGTGTTTCCAAAGGAGCTTTTCTTTTTAGGAACGTTATTTCAAGAAGCATAATAAAGTAAGTACCTCTCTTTGTAGCTTCCTCTTCTCTGCTTTCAGCTCATCCTCGACTTTCTCCGCATTCTCAGCAGCGGTTCTGTATCTCAGCACCTGCCCCTCCAGGCGGCTGATCTGTGAACACGAGAACAGTCCTCAGGGGCTGCCACGGAGCCACCAGCTGTTTCGCAGCCAAGATGGAAACACGAGTCATAACAGACTCCAAGCAAGTGAGCACTGACGAGCCCCTCAGGGCAAGCCAGAGGTCCTCTCAACCCAACTGCTATTTATAAACCAAGAACTGTCATCCTTCGAGAGGATGAGCTGTGCAGTCATTACAGGGCCAGTTTCCCATGTTCGGTTTTATGACGACTACATTGTTTAAGAGCCACAGTAACATCGCGGGAGGAGATGCCCCGAATGGAGAAGTCATTAGGCTTTCTAAAATGTGCAAGAAGGGAATATATCATAAAGTACCATCTTCTTGAATTGGCTCCAAGAAATGGAAGTATAGCTTCAGTCTTCCTTCATAGAGAAGGCAGAAGTCCTCTGTTGGCTTCTCCACTTTAACATGGAGCTTTTCTAGAAATCCAACTGCAGAGACAGCTCAAAGAAACCTAGGCGCTCACGGGGTTAGCCACTGAGATGCAGGAAGCAGATGTGTTGTCAGGGGGCCTGAAATCACTTGGCACCACACACAGGAAGGACTTACACTTTGCTCCAAGGTGGTTATATCCTGCTCCGCTTTTGAAAGCTTAAACTTGTATTCACTAATTTGTCTGTTGGCGTCTCCTAGAAGAGAAGAGAAGAATAAACCTCTTGCAGAGACGCAGGTGTGATGAGAGGTGGTGAGGCCTGCCTGCTGCCCAGGAGAGGGCCATGCAGCGCAAGGCACACAGGCCACCACAGCAGCTCCCTTCACCGGTCCTGGCACATCTGTGCTCCGGGACGTGCCTTGTTACTGAAGCACCTAGAAGAAATTCTGATGCGTGCAGGTAGAGCTCTAATCAAGAAGCCCTGCTGTAAACACAGCAGGGCCCCTGCCCTGGCTCCCCTGACCCCAGGCACCCTGCTCTCCACACCAGGGCCCCTTCTCCCCACCTCCGAGTCTAGCCCAGCCATTAAGGTCCTCAGTTTTCACCTTCTTCATGACCCTCCATAGTTAACTATAGCTTCTCCTTCCTTTGTTGCATTTTTTTGCACTCTTAGGACATTTATCATGTTTCCCTAACATTATATAGAACATAGGACACCACAGGTCCACGGGTATGTCTCAGCTTCTTGAATCCACCTCTGTTTCCAGCTAAGTGCTCCGCACATAATGTACGCTTAATATTTACTGAAATAAATGCTTTTCAGTAGTATGTTGTGATAATGCGTTAGGGATAGAGCTGGAAATCATTAGTTTGTTTCTAGGTCAGATATACAGCTATTTAAAACAAGAAGTTCAGAAATCCTGGGGGAGAAAAATTCCTTCCAGCAATCCAAATTTAACAAAAATGTTAAGTTCTAATTAAGCTTTTGTCCAAAAAGGCCTATGTGGCCTTACTCAGAATATGTAGAGGAAAAAGGTCATGGCGGAACCAGTATTTTAAAGTAAGTTATCAGAAACGCCTTATTGAAATTGGAAAAACAAAAAAGTCTCCCCTGTGTGGATTATACATTCTTCATATACAGATGTCTCCCTACTGTGGAATACTGGGGATACAGTAGGTGTTTTTACAACATTCAGTAATGTGGGGCAAAACCAGAAAGGCAGGAAAACTGAATTCAGATAAACTGAATGGGCTTACTTTGTGGCCTGTTTTAAATTCCATCTAATAAAGACTATTTCTGGGAAAATTCTGAAACCACTCTGCAGTGGTGTGAGTTAGTTCCGAATATATCCCTCCAATCATCTAAGATAAACTCCCCAGAAAAACTTATCAGTAGGAAGGATGCTTACAGATGACACAGGAATGTGAAAAAGGACAGTGTCACGATGTCACTAGCTGCAAGATGTTCTAGAAATCATGTCACCCAGAGGGGAGAGCACTACCAGGAAGCACACCAGCTAGAAGCAGGCTCTTCAGTCCGTGACTGACTGGGACAGCTTTTCTGGTCCCCCTGAGGGCTGATCTTTGGAACCACAGGCTCACGCAGCCCACCCAGGGGAGCGTGCGGCCCAGGCTCACTCTGCATCTCGATGAGCTGCAGGTCCGAGCCATTCTGCAGCTCTGCCAGGTCGCCCGCTGTGCCGTCTCTCCCGGAGCACTTCTGCCGCTCCTCCTCCAACTGCAGCTTCAGCTTTCTAATCTGAAGAAGGAAAGGCTCATCAGTGAGACCCAGCCTCTCAAATGAAACAGATGCTTTGCCCCGTGGCCACATCTTAGAATAAGGCCACAGACGATTCACTCAGAGACCCTCCTAACTCTGCTCAGGTGCTGGAGATCAGCTGTGAACAAATGTTCAAACAGAGAGAGCTCTAGGACCAGGGGTCCTAATGAAAATAGCCATATTTCATTATTTGTGTTCATCTGTAGGAAAGCACATCTTAGGGTATTTTTAAATTTTTGTTTAAAATGGAAAACCCCACGGCAGTTAGATGTTTCTTGTTCTAATTTGAGAGTTAGATCAAATATTCTTATTTAGAAAGCTGTATACAGAAATAATTGGAAATATATTTTTGAGTTTGGCTACAAAATTTACCATATTTTACCCCAAATAGAGGCCATTTATAGCAGCTTACTCATTAATAGCCCCAAACAAGAAACTGTTGAAATGTCCATCAACAGAAGGGTAAAGCAAATAGTGGTCCATGTATATACAAAGGAATTACTGCTTGGCCAAAGAAGCGAATATACTGCTGACACATGCAGGAAAATGGTGACTTTCAAGCTAAGTATATGCAGTGCAGAAAACTCCAGAAAATACAAACTGAAGAGACAAAAAGGTACATCGGTGGTTTCTGGAGAAGGGGAGGAGGTGGGAGAGGAAGGAAGGTTTACAAAGGGACTCAGGGACTTGGGTTTATGCATGTTTTTACCATACTGATTGGGGTGACGTTTCACAGGCTGCTGTCCCCCCAAAGTTCGTATATTACAGTCCTAAGCCCAGTGCCTCACAGTGTGATCTTATTTTGGAAACAAAAGTCACTGCAGAGGCTCTTAGTTGAGATGAAATGATACTGGAATAGGTGGGCCTTGAGTCTGGTGTGCCTGGGGTCCTTAATCAGAAGAGTGCCGCGCGGACAGAGGGGAGCCGTGTGACAGAGAACGTGGTCAGCAAGCCCAGGGGCCCAGCGGCTGGCCGTCGGGAAGAGGCCTGGGAGGCCCCCGCAGGCCTCAGGAGGGGGCCGCGCTGCTGACACACCACCCTGGGCCCCTCGCCTCCACAGTGGGAGAGCCCTCTGCCCTGCACCGCCCACCCTGTGGTGCTCCGTCACTGCGCCCCTGGAAACTCATCTACGGATGTGCATCTGCACATTTTAAGTGTGTGCCCAGGTGGTGCTTGTGTGCCAACACAGGTGACATAAGAGATGTGCTTTCAGTCCTGGGGTCGGGAAGATCCCCTGGAGGAGGGCATCGCAACCCGCCCCAGTGTTCTTGCCTGGAGAATCCCCTGGACAGAGGAGCCTGGCGGGCTCCAGTCCGTGGGGTCACACGGAGTCGGACACGACTAAGCACACACACAACAGCTTATTTTATGTCAATTATAACCTAAGTTTTTTAATTTATAAAAAAAGATAAACTTGAGGGACTTTGGATTGGGAAAAAAGGTCCAGCTGGAGACAGCAGTCCCATGAATGGAAAAGAAGATTAGATGGACAGAGCTGAGCTGAGGGTGAGGCCTCTAGCCCACCCTGTTTCCTTCCACGCTGCATGGCCGGGACTGGAGCCTCAGGCAGAAGGTGGGAGGCGTGCTCTAGAATCCTGACGAGCCTGAAACACAAGTCCAGCACACCCACGGCGAAGGTGCCCAACCAAACAGCCAGCCACATCAGGCTTCACAGAAACTCGGATGGGCCCCACCAACAAGCTGCCCACCAGCTTTTTAGTATTTCACTTTTAAACAGAAAACTAAATAAATCTACATAAAAGAACATCTGGAATGAAACAAACTATGCAGACAGAAAAAATTAAAGGGGAGCAAATCAACCAACCTATCAATATTGTCTGAGATAAGTGAAAATGCATCCTTGAAATGACTTCAGAACTACAACTCCGTAAAAACAAGAAGGCAAAGTTGAGAACATCTTTTAGAAAGCAGAACACATGAGATAAAAGGGATGGAAAACCAGGAGAGAGAGTATCTGGCTTGAGACCTATTCCCCTTCCCCCCCAAGTCAGAAATCAAAGTCGAGCTCCCCAAATGCCTACAACACTTAGCCCCAGAGACGCAGGAAGCAGAGCCCGCCATCCTCGCCCGCATGGGGCCACCTCTGGGGCCAAGTCCAGGCCTCACCACGCCTCCCGTGCCCTTCCTCCTCGGGTCAAAGGTGAGGCTGCGTGCTCAGAGCGCCGACCATCCTTAGCTCCATCCCCAGGGGGCACTGGACCAAGTGTGCCTGCCCCTCCACGGGGAAGGGTGAGCTGGGCACCAGGACTGAACCCATCCTTCCTGACAGCTTTGCCCTTTCAGCCACGACATCACTACCCGCCTCAGGGCAGCCAGGACTAACTCATCTTCCCTGTTGTTCCTCCTTGTGTCCATCTCAGGAAGGCTCACCCTCCCTCCCCTGTGCTCGTCCCCAAAGGACCCTAGATGAGCCCGACTCTGTCTCCACTTCCTAACCTTCCCCAAAGCCCCACCCTTGCGCTGCCCCCTCTGGTTACCTTCTGTCATCAGCAGCCCCTCCGTCCCCTCTGCACGTGCCCATCACCCCAGCCTGCTCCCCCGAGGGGCTGCTTCCCCTGCAGCCCGGCAGCCCCTCACCCGTGCTGAGCCCGAGGACGGATCAGGGTCCCCTGCTCTCCTTGCTGTTGCGCACTCGCCTCCCTCTGTCTCCCTGAACTCCTAATGCAGCTCCCAATCACATCTCCTCTTTATAAACACTCACCACCATCACCCTGCACTCTCGTCACCATTGTGGCTCCTAACATACCCGCAAGGTTATTCCTGCCTCAATTGTTGGCAAATTCAAAATCCATCTGAGCAGAGGATCTCTTACAATGAATCCCTCGGTTTCTGGAACAAGGATCTTGCCATCTACCCCACCCCACCCTCAGCTGCTTGCTCCCACTGTCATGTACCAGATCTTTTCACTGCACACCAGCCAGCCCTACCCAGTGCAGCCCCGTGCATCTTCCAACCACTACTCTTGATCTTTCCAGTTCATTCTCTCTGCACCCAACTCCAAAAATCCTTCCACTCCACAGGCACCTACGACCATTGTCTGCATCTTCTCTCCATTGTGCCTTGATGTCTTCCTGGATTTCCCATAAAGCTCCTTACCCAGCTTAATCTCAAGGCTTATCAGCACTCTGGCATATGTCTGCCGGAGTCTCACTTGGTGAGATCTAACACTCTGCTCACTCCATGCCTACACCTATGCTGCTAAATGTGCCTGGAGAAACAAATGCTTTCACACAAAATGCCAGACCGCATCACTGAACTTTCATAACACCAGGGAGAAAGGACAGAATGGGCCACACTTCCAGAGGGGAAAAACAGGTCACAGATAAAAATACCAAAAATCAAAATATCCTTGAAATTCTCAATAGCCAAACACAGGAGGCCAGAAAACACTGAAACAATTTCTTTGAAAAACAAGATGAATGCAAATGATTACAACAAAGAAGTCCATACCCACATCAAACTGTTAATTGAATAAAGGGGTAAGGTGACATTTTCATTCCTGTTAAGAAAAATTTATTGCCCCCAAACTGTTCTCCAGAAGCTGCTGGGGGATGTACCCGAGCAAGAGAATGGAGGTGGAGGGAGGGAGGCCTAAGACGCTGCGGAATGGGGTCCAGCCTGGAGCTGTACAGGCAAAGGGAACCTCAGATGATGAGCAGGGTGGTAAGGTCTCTGTCCCCAGGGAGTGAGCCAGCATGTTCAGAAGGGCTGAGCCAGACGCGTCAGGAACCAGAAAATGGAACTGAGGGAACACAGGAGGCATCGGAAACACCGAGTGTGGGCCGAAACCATTGCTGGAGTCTGCAGCTACGAGAAGCCAGGACACAGGAAACCAAGCACGTGATGAGGCAACCACGGTCCTGATCTGAGGGGAACCACGGAGATGTGAAGGAGATGAACCCCAGAATACGCCCCGCGGTTCCGCTGTGCGCGGTGTTCACAGGCTTCTGATGACACAGACCGATGGGAGTCACGGGAGTCACACTGTCCCTTTGTGGGGAGGGAGTGGGGACGGGAATGCAGATGTCGGGCAGGGAGAGGGGATGAAGGAAGTGAAGTCGCCACGCTCCACAGAGGGGTGCCACCAGGACCGCCTTAAGCAGAAGAGCCGAGAAGCAGCGTAGGCACGTCACACAGAAGCGTACAGGGCAGTGCGCACCTCCTCAGTCAGCTAAGGGGCCAACATGAGAATCGGGGCAGGGGCCTTCTGCCTTCTTAACAGGCATACAGAGCTGACTCCCTAAGCTGTGTCCCGTAAAGACTAGGAGACAACAGAGGTAAAAATGACTTTTTATCCTTCAACTCTTACTTGAGTAATGATGTCTGAAATAAGCACATGTCTTTCTAGTGCACATTTTAATTTGCTCACGTTTTGCCACATGATTTAGTCAGTTACAATTAAGATTACCCTCCCATGAGAATGCCTTTACCTGTGATAGTAGCTCTTCCTTTTCCCCAGCGAGTTTTCGTAGCCTTACGTCTAAAACAAATGAAAAGTTTGTAATGATGTAGTATATAAACAATTTAAAATAATTCTTCAAATTCACAAATAGCAAACATCTGATAAACAATTTACCACTTTGAGTATCAAAAGACATGAAGGCTTTAATGATGAAAGGAAAAGTACTAGATGATCCAAGACATATTTCCACACAGTTGATGTTTATCAGGCACTGAATACATTTGCTCCCAAGAGCAGTGATTTTCCATGTGAAGACAAATGAAAGAACAAAGATCATTTCCTTGTTTCAAAACTTCGCAAGTTTTACCAGGAGACAATCCCCTGAAAGCCAAGGGTATCCACACAGGCTTTTAAGACCTTAGAATAAGAAAACAAACTCCGGGAGACAGGACAGGGCTGAGAATGAGCCTGAGAGGGGGTGCTGGAGCCAAGAACGCACAGGAACACAATGCCAGGCACAGGCAAGGCCCACAGAGCCTGTGTGTGTTGGGGGGTGTGGGGCGCGCACTGAGACGTGGGCCGTCAAGGCTCAGCAGAGGCTCCGCAGCAGGACCACGGGGCCGCTCCTAGCCTCAGGGGATGGATGCTTCCTCCCAACACGCAGGAGAACAAGCCCCTGGGCCGACGGGATGCTGACAGAGGACGGGCTCCCCACGGTCAACCAGTCACCGCCAAAGGCTCCAGCTGCCCCACAAGGCAGAGGAAACCCTGCAGCTGCCCGTGGCTGCACTCGCCCGTGCTCCATGCGTGCTCCGCTGTCAGAGGGCTGACGGTTACGCTTCCAGAGTTCCCTCCTTGAGAGCGGGCCCGCCGCTGTCATATACACATTCTTCTAGGAAACTGACATATGCATGAAAATTAAAAAGGAAGAAAGCTCACTTTTCATATAAAAGTGGCTGATGCTACAGTATCCACCTGTGCCATCCTCTAGGACTGGATTCTGAGTGGACACAGCAGATGGGCATTTTCCTGAGGGTAGTGTCATTAGGCTCTCAAAGCATCGAATTCAAGTGGCTTAGCCCTTAAAGCATTACTGACTGGGGGATTTTTGTAGAAACTAACGCTGGTGGCTGGCAATTTGTTATGTAAGTGAATACTGAAACGCCTCTGGTCAATAACATTCAAGTAACAAAAGACCTATTAATAGTTCCTGGTCAAAAAGCTGCTAAGAGGCTCAGAAGCCGTGCTCTGGAATAACAGTCCTCTGATAACTTTTGGTCATCTGTTTGGTGCCTTAAGAAGTGCAGCGGCAAAGAGCTACAGAATCCTGGCGTGAGTCACAGAACAGAAAACCAGATGCTCCCGGAAGAAGAAACTTTGAACACGCTCAGGAAGCCACCGACCAGCCTCTGGCTCCCCGGGACAGATGTGCTGGATTCTCTCTTCCCAGAAAGTAGTGTTTAAATGACAAAGCCACATACACACACCCACATGCTTCCGACCAGGGGCCTTCCCCCTAACACTCACTGCTTGGCAAGGGCCCAAGTGCTGCTTTCCCAAAGTCAAGGACGTCTTAAGACAGCGTGCCCAAGTGTCTTCCTCTCAAAGGATGTCGAGAAGGCTCAGACCGCCCTGGCTTTTGTTTTCCAACAGAGGATGTGACCAGGTTGATGTCCAGGGGGGCAACACGAACCCTAGTCAACACAGCGGCAGTGTCTTACCGAGCGGCCCTTCCCCTGCCGACTCCAAGACCTGGGCGGCTTCCTGAGACACGACGGTGATGGCCCCGACTGCGGGCTCCTGGTGGACGTCGCCATTGGGAGTGCCGTCGGGGATGATGACTAAGCCGTGTTTCTGCAGGGAAGAAGAGACCCAGTGTCACAGCAGAGCCCCCAGGGAGGCAGGAGGCGGCAGCACGGTGGCCCTGTGATGACACACGCCTGCTGCGGGGACCCCTGGTCAGCACCAGCCACACGGGGTCCAGCTCTGCAGACGGACTCGCACCTACCAGCTCTGGGCGGGAGAGCCAACGACACTCTGCGTTTAGGAGGCAGAGGGGACAGGGCGGCAGGAGGAGGAGCACAGCGGCGAGGAGCTCACGTACCTCTCCCGCCTCCACCGCTGCCTTCAGCTTGGCCAGCTCCTCCCGGAGCGCGTCCCGCTCGCTCCTGAGGCAGCCCGCGTGCTCTTTCAGTTTCTCAAGGGCCTGGTTTGGATGGGGCAGCAGGAGAAAGGGCACAGAGAGAGAGCAAATGAAAGGGAGCAGAGCAGCGCCTGATTCAACTTCAAAAGATAAAGCGTCAGGGACAAGGAGGCCTTAAGAGCTTTGGACACAAGCAGTTAGATGTGGAGGGGACACAGAGTCCTATGCATCTAGCTTCAGAAGAAAGTTTTGTAGAAAGTGGTTAATCGTGTGTAAATCTGGCAGAGCATGCTTAGCACATCAGGCAAGAAAACAAGCCCTTTTTAGTCAGTGAAAATAAACAGAGAAGGAAAGTGAAGAAGAAATAATACTAAAATAAAGTTTTCCTGACAAATCTCCCAAGTACGCTTTTGTTAGGTAGTCCAAAACCCACATTTCATGTTAAACTGAACTAGTATATTCAAGAATATACTTGATTTTTTAAAAAGTAAAAATGGGTTCTGGAATAACCAGTATATATACAATGTATTTTAATTAAATACTGGCTGCAGTAATTGTTCTCTACATCATATGGTAAAATATTCCTCATATACCAGTCAATTAAAAATAGCTACCCCCCCCTCGCCATTTCTCAAGGATATGTTTTTGTTAATTAAATGCAACTAATGGTTGTTTGCTTTTCTGATATACGTTCAAAATGTGAAAAACTGATGAAATAAACCCAGCCCACTTATGGAAGGTAGCAGAATATGGGTTTGCAAACAGGCTGTTGAGTCCCGGCACCTACTAACTGACCCGTGCCTCAGTTTCCTCACCGGAAAAAAGGATGATGTCAGCACCACCCACGGGCCCAGGCTGAAAGGAGTACTCAGTGGCAGCACCCTGCAGTGCGGAAGATGCAGGAAGGTTCAGGAAAAGCCGGCCTGGGTTCCTCGTGTATTTTCCCTGTTGTTGCCTAAAGCTCACAGCTGTCAGAGCTGAGGACAGTGGAGCAGAAGCAGGAACACATTTGGTCCACGCTGACGCACTGTTATGTCATAAAATAGCCCAGACTTCAAAAGCCACCCAGGTCAAGCAGTGTGTGCAGACATCTAGCAGCTGGGCTATTTGAAAAAGCCTTTGTCTGCACATTCGTTCCCACGTTTAATGTTTCGACCAGCGTTCCCATTCATGCAAGAAGCTGAACTATAACAGGTAATTCTCCTCTTGGTTTAGAGTCTAGAAGTGGGCCAACTGCTTAGTTACTCACTGCTGAAAAGCTGGACAACTTTCTAAATCATTAGAATCCTATTTTCCAACCAGTAAGTAAATAAGGGACGATGGCAACTGCCATTTGTGTAGCTCCAGGTCTTAAAATTGACGGCTCTCATATATTTTTATATTTAATTTTTCCCTTATAGACCCTGTACTTTCCTTATCCCCATTTCACAGATCAGAAAATTGAGGCTCCGACAGGCTATGTTTTTTATCCAAAGTCACAGTACATGGCAAAGCCAGAAAATGAATCCTGTTTTTTGGTTCAAAGCCCTCGCACACTCTATATGTATCATCACCCCATGAAGGCCACAATTATCTTCCCTTACTGTCACCCCGGATGCTACGGGAAAGTAGTTCACAGGACAAGTCCTATTCCTCCTTTGCCCAAACTGCAATGTGACCATCCAGCTTCCTCTTTCAACAATTTACGTTCATACTGTGTGTCGAAAGTCTGCCTGTGAGTTAATAATGTGCATTCCTAACACACAAGGCATTTAGTCTAACACTTCAAGCCAGTATTATCTATCGCTGTTACATTACTAGCAAGTGTAACATTAGGACAGCACAGCCCAGCACCGCCGCCCCGTCTGCGGCAGCCTCTCCCCTCTGGGCTGCTGTTCTGGTTACAGGTGTCCACGTGCACTGTCGCGCCATGCATCGCCACACACACCGGGGTGGCGGCCACCGTCACAGCATGCTCAGTTAACAACACGAGAAAACCCCTCAGGAACGGACCAATTTGAAACTGGAGTTCTAGCAAATGCTAGTACATGCCGTTTGTTCCTTTTCCCAATCTCACAGCAGACTGTGTCTTTACTTTTGGACTTTCAAATTTCACCTTCCCGTAATTATGGGTGGGAAAGAAAATACATCCTGCAAATCCTCCCATCTTACCACAGAGTTTGAAGACTACTGAAATACCTTATAACTGGACCAAATGCGTTCACACTGGATCTGAAATCCTCTGTATTACCTGACCATATAATCACCACTCTTGGGCTTGTCTTCCATAATTGTTCCTACAGTAGATTTTTTTAGGGTAAAAAGTACAGCTTGCGGAGCTTTAAATAATTTTTACCCCTGACCTAACCTCAAATTCTAGGGTCAAGAAACCTGAAAGGCTGAACTTTTGGACAATGGGTTATAATTACATAGAGGCACAAATATCTTTAGTGAGAATGGGAGTGAGCCTTGTGCGAGGCTGTAGGGACATACAAGCCCTCACACACACCGATTCGACACATGACCCCTGGGTGCTCAGAATGACTCTGGTGCTAGACGAACGACCGCTAGGGTCAATGGAAGAATTAAAGAAAACTGAACTGAAATTAAAGAAAACTATATGAGAATAAGGGCCATGTTCCTTCATGGAGCTACTAAATTTAAATCTTGATCGTGAAGCTAGAGACGTGATGTATCAGGTAGTCACAGATACTTAAAATGCATCTTTTAAAAGTCAAGGGAGGACCACCTAACACACAGTATGATGGCTACTACTAAAAAAAAAAAGTGTTGGCAACAATGGAGAGAAACCGGAACCCCTCTACAGTGCTGCTGGAAAGGCAAAATGGTGCAGCTGCTATGGAACACAGTATGGCTGTTCCTCAAAAAATTAAATTACCATATAATGTAGCAATTCCCCTCCTGGGTATGTACCCAAAAGAAATCACCAGAAGAGATTTGCAAACTCATGTTCACAGCAGCGTTACTCACAGCAGCAAAAAGATGGAAGCAGCCAAGTGTCCATCAGCAAATGAATGAGCACACAAAGGGCACAAACACACACTGGAATATTATCCAGCCTTAAAAGGAAGGACTCTGACATAGGCTATGACATGTCTGAACCCTGAGGACATGATGCTTAGTTGAAACAAGCCAGTCACAAAAAGACAGATACTGTATGATTCTACATATAAGGTACCCAGAATAGTCAAATTCACAGAAACGAAAGTAGAATGGGGGCTCCCAGGGGACGGCGGAGGACGCCCTGAGGAAGAGTTGTTTAATGAAGTTCAGTTTCAGTTCTGCAAGATGCAAAGAGGTTCTGTGGAACCTCCAATGTGAATCGACTTAATACCACCAAACTCTTTACTTAGAAATGATTTAAATGGTCAATTTTATGTTATTTTTTGTATGTTACCACCACCACAACAACAAAACAATTTTTTAAAGCAAAAGACGGACACATTTTTGATGCATAAAACACCTTGGATGACTCTTAAGGGGAATTATTCTCAGTGAAAAAAATGTAATTTCAAAGGGTTACATACTGTGCTGCTGCTGCTAAGTCACTTCAGTCGTGTCCGACTCTGTGCAACCCCATAGACGGCAGCCCACCAGGCTCCCCCATCCCTGGGATTCTCCAGGCAAGAACACTGGAGTGGGTTGCCATTTCCTTCTCCAATGCATGAAAGTGAAAATTCAAAGTGAAGTCGCTCAGTCGTGTCCAACTCTTCGCGATCCCACGGACTGCAGCCTACCAAGTTCCTCCGTCCATGGGATTTTCCAGGCAAGAGTACTGGAGTGGGGTGCCATTGCTTTATAAAACATTCTTAAGATGACAAATTATAGAAATGGAGAAGAGCAGTTGCCAGCACCTGGGATGGTGATGCTGAGGCAGCAGATATGACTACAAGAGAGCGATAGGAGGGACCTCTTACAGTGATGAAAATGTGCTCCATCTAGATTAGATCAAGATCAATGCCCTGATTGTACTATAGTTTTACAAGATGTTACATTTTGGGGAAACTGGATCAAGGGCACACAAGATCTCGTGAGTCTACAATGATTTCCAACATTTTTTAAAAGTTTGGGCTTCCCAGGCGGTGCTAGTCGTAACAAACCCGCCTGCCAATGCAGGAGATGGAAGAGAGATGGGTTCAGTCCCTGGGTTGGGAAGACCCCTGGTGGAAAGCATGGCAACCCACTCCAGTATTCTTGCCTGGAGAATTCCATGGACAGAGGAGCCTGGCGGGCTACAGTCCATTGGGTCACAAAGAGTCGGACATGACTCAGGGACTGAGCCCCACCATGACCAGCTAATTTCAAGCAGAACAAGACCTTAGGTCCTCAGGCCAAAGGTCTCCTCCTCTCTCTTCCTCCATCTCCCCTGACAAGCTCTCCAGAACAGAGCTCCTATGCCATGAGGCGGCTGCCAGTCAAAAGGCTACCTGGGATGAACTGGCAGGAATGTTTTCAGTCTCCAGAGTACTTGGGATCTACCTAAAGGTCTTAGCAAAAAGGCACTGAGGACTTCTTCCTTATCTGGGCCCCTGCTCTGGGGAGTTACGAGGATACAATTACAGGTGACGTCACAGTTTGGCAGCGCCAGCAAAATCTTACATTCCTATCCACTTCCGTAATTAAAATGATTCTAATCTCTTCCTATTTTATTCACCAAAGATTTATGGGATGTTAATAACTTCTCCCCCACCACCCTCTATCCTCTGCTTCTTCTCCAGATTGTTACAATGTAAGAGCATCAAATTACCCACAGAGTTTGAATTAAATGCCTATAGCTGTTTCTGCATAAAAATCCTGGGAAAATAAAGAACAACTTCCTTAGAAAGCTCCTGCTTGTACGTTTTACAAGCACAGAGTCAGCTGGAGAGAGGAGTTCTTTCCAGGCATAGGATCGGGTTTTCCCAGGGAACTTTCTGCCTTCTGCTAATTTATTTCACTCTGTATAAATGCTCAAAGATAATCAAAGGACAGAATTTTAGGAGTCTCTAAATTACATTTACATTGGTCTATTCCTTGTCTATGAGCTTCAGGCCAAAGCCCAGTTTCACTTCATACCCTAATGCTTTTATCTTTCCAAAGCAGTGTCTCCTGGAGTTCGAACACCTCTTTTGTCATGGTGTCTATTTTCTGCTGCATACGCTGCTTCTCCTGCAGAGGAAGAGGGGAAGAGGAAAAATAAAAGAGCAGGAAGAAAAAGAGGATGGGGTGAGAGGGAGGAAAGCAGAAGAGAAATAAAGCTGATAAAGAAACTTAACAAAAGGAGAAAGTCTGTGATGAACAGGGAAAGCAAGAGCTGCTTGTGGGAAGGAAGGATGACACGCAGCGTCTCGGCGCCGTGACTCCCACTGGCCTGGTGCTGGGACAGCCAGAGAGGGGACTGGGAACAGCTGTCCCAGCCACAGCCACGGCAGCCAGCCAGTGGGCTTCTGCACACGCCCAGCTAGCTCCACACGTGTACTCTTCTGCTCATGACTGCCCTTCCTCAAACACGGGACACTTGCACTTCTAGAGAGGGGAAGTCAGACTGCTCATGAGCATGTGACCCTTATCACTGACAACAAGCAGGAGTTTCTGAACTCTATTGTTTTAAGCAGAACTGAAAACAACGAGAGGGACACAGCTCCATCATTCTGAATTTCCTTTAGCAGCAACTATGATAGCAAGAACATCCTAAGTTACAAATGAACTGTCACAGCAGTTTTAGAAATGCTTGGATTTTGGCAATCAGCAATTCTTAACTCTTGGGTAGGCAGTGGTGCACAGTTTATACCCTCTTACATTTAGCAGGTTTTCTTTTCTGCATTACTGGTAAATTATCATCTCCCACTTTCCCTACTCACACATCTCTCATGTACTTTACCGTGTGGTTCTCAATTCTAAAGACCAAAAAGCGTTATTTTGGCATAGCCAAGATTCTTCAGTTATAAGTAAACGTGTATATTAACATCTGGTGGTGGTTTAGTCACTAAATCATGTCTGACTCTTGGGACTCTACGGACTGTTAGCCCTCCAGGCTCCTCTGTCCATGAGATTTCCCAGGCAAGAATACTGGAGTAGGTTGCCATTTCCTTCTCCAATATTAACATTTGAAGGATGTTAATTCTAAACATAAGAAAATACCTAAAACTAAAGTTTGTATACCCAGCACCTTAGGCTTTTAAGTTAGAGACCATACTGACAAGTTGTAAAAGTCAAGCATTAAAATTCCTCTTAAATGCAATCATCACATTAAAAATTAGAACACTTAATCAGTTCTAATGTGTGTTACTGAATTTGAGAAGCAGCTCCCAAAGCAGTTTTATCATTCTTTTGAAACTGTAATGAGGAAAAATATATATTTTAACTAGAAAAAGAAGTAAGTGGCTGGCATACTGACACACAAAAACAAGAAGACAAAAAGGGAGAAGAAGTCATACATTATTTTTAAATGCCAACAAGACACAGAGTTTGGATAATATACTTCTTGCCATATATGGAAAAACTAAGACAACTAACTCCATATGTAACCTGATATTTTCAAAGGCTATCTGTTTGCATTTAGAATTCACAAATTCTACCCGCTTTCAGCAAGCCAAGTTGTTATTCTCAAGAATGACAAAAAAGTAACATAAATCCACAAATAGAATCACTTCTTTTCCTCCATTAAATCATTTTTAAAGTCATCTGCATGGGGGGAGATTAAGTGAGTCAGATCCGTGGGGGAAGAGAAAAAGGAGGGGGAAAAGGCAGGGGGGAGGGGAGTCCTGAGCCACTAGGGACATGGATGAGTTGAGTGTGACACAGGAGAGGCATCTCAGGTCACTGGAGCGGGCCTCCCTGACATCACCACGGCACCGCTGCTCATCAGCACGAGACGCGCTGGGAAACCACGCTGAGGAAGCAAACAGGAGCCAGTCCCAGCAAACCTAACCCCATATTTATTAAAAAATGGCAACCTCAGAGGAAAACCACATTTAAGGAAAAACAGAGATGCATGCCAGGTAGCAGGCCCAAAAGGATGAGAAATGCTGTCAAAGGTCTCCTGGAGGCCCACGGGGCTCCCCTCCTAGGACCCTGCCGCGGTCCTAGAGCTCCCTGCCGGGGGAACCTGAGCCGCAGTCTCAGCCAAGCTTCGCTTCTGTCTCCCACCAGGTATCCAGACAACTTCTTTTCATTTAGCCATTTCAGAAGTGCACCTACCTAAGTGAAGATCAAACTTCTTCTTCCCCAAGAATCCTGTCCCCAAATACAGCATTCACTACATTCCCAAGGACCATGGTACCCTGTGGTATCTCCTTTTGCCCACTTCCTAAGGTATCGTTAGGGGAGAATGTGCTTAGGAATAAAAGACAGTAACAAAAGCTTCTGCTATTAAAAAGAAAATACTTAGAGGGCTCACAGTAGTAATTTTTAAGCCTGCTCTCATGTTTCACACTTGTAAGACGTTAGGGTGCAGCCAATGTGAAGAGACAGGACAGGGTTTGTGGCATTTTAACCCCCTTCCCTCCCAACACACGCGCCCTCATTCCGTTCAGTGCATTTTCTCCTCAGAAAAGGTCTTTCCGCAGCTCCCGCACGTACCTCAATGAGCTCGTCTCTTTGTCGGAGGCCTTCTTTAAGCTCGTCCATCTTGTGCTGCAGCACGCTACACATATGTTTCTGCCTTTCCAACTCCTGTTATTGAAGAAGTGATACGGTTAACAGAGATGGTGGCACACGCAGACTGGAGCAGCTACAGTGTAACAACAGAGAGGCTGCGTGTGACCTCAGACACACACCTGCACCGCCACGCACTTAGAAAAATTCTGCATTCTATGGAAAGGCTCAGGAAATTCTCAATTTTCATCTCATATGGTTACATATCTAGAAAACCCAAACTAATCAATGGCAAAATTACTTTGAATAATGAAATGACTTTAGTAAAACAACAGGTTATAAAATTAACATGCAAAATTCAAGAAGTGCCACAGATCAAAATAAGAGAGAAGATACAAGAAACACACTATCAAAAAATAAAATACATACATGTAAACTTACAAGATATACCCAAAATATATACGAGGAAAATAATATAAAACATTCCTGGAAGACAGAAAAGTAGGACTGAACCAATGGAAAGGCATACGATGCATCATAAAAATATAGGTTCCCCCTGAAATAACCTATGCATTTAATGCAGTCCAAATAAAAATAACAACAGGTTTTTCTCTCCACAGAGCAACATAAGTTGATTATAAAGTTTATTTGGGAGAAAAACAAGAAAAAACAGCTGGAAAAACACAAAAAGAAAAAGAAAGCTAACCTTACTAGATATTGAAACATTATTATACAGCTTATATAATTAAAACTGTTGTAATGGCTCATGAATACAGACCAATGGACTAGAACAGAAAAATCCAGAAGCAAGCCCAATTACATATTAAACAACAACAAAACAAAAAGCGGTTCAAATCAATGAGAAAAGCTAGGCTTTTAAATTAGCAGTGTTGGCGTAACTGGATATAAACATGGACAAAGAAAACTGGAAGCAAACTTCACAGTATACAGCAGAAGAGATGCACAGAAAGAAAAGGGAGAGAAAAACAGAGACAGAAGAAAGGAAGTTAGAAACAGTCACTAGAGAAAAGATGAGTGTATCGCTATAACCAAGGAGTGGATAAAACATTACTAAAAAATGACTTAAAAGTCCACAAACAAGAAAGGGAACGGGGTAAAAAAATTGGACTACATAAAAATTTAAAACTTTTGGGAAATTCCCTGGAGATCCAATGGTTAGGGTTTCATGCTTCCACTACAGAGGGCAGTGGTTTGATCCCTGGTTGGGGAACTAAGATTCCACAAGCAGTTGTAGTGGCGCCAAAAAACAAAAAAACAACTTTTGCACGGCAAAGACACTATCAACAAAGAGAAAGACGAGTGACAAATGACCACAGAAACTGTTTTACCAAGTTTTATCAGAGACAGAAAGATACCAACTTTCCATATAAAGAGCTTCGAAAATTAGAAATGAGGAGGGAGAAAACCCCACTATTATTAGAATAGGCTAAAAAAAAAAAAAGGGACGGTTCACAGAAAAAGAAGTACATTGCTGAGTATGAAAAGATGCCCATACTAAGAGAAATGCAAAATAAAACTGTGTTTCTCACCCAAACACCAGTAAAAGTCCCCAAACTTAACAATATACTCAGGGGAAAGTAGTATGGAGAAGGAAACAGGCCCACTCTTACAGTATGTGGGAATACAAAATTGTACAACCCTGACAAAGGAGAATTCATCATGTCCAGCAGGGTTACCAGGCCTTCTGATCCAGCAAACTCATTTTTCTGACTTGCACAGATACCGGCAAAAATACAAAAAGACCTATGCAGTACATTGGTTTTGCAGGACTATTTTGAAGAGCAAAAGACTGCAAACAACTCAAATGTCCATTAATAGGAAACTGGTGGTACAAACTGTAGTATAGTGATACAAAAAATGAAAGAGGAAGAGCTCTCATCAGGTGAGAGAGTCAAGATACAGGAAAATAGTACAGTATGCTACCATTTCTAAGAAAGGAGAAACACAAATATATTTTATTTTTTGAATGGGGAAAAAGGTCTTCTTAGGATTAAAAAAAAAATGGGAGTATAAACCATTTAATTTAAAAAGTTCCCTTAAGGAAGGAGAAGAGAGGGATAAAAGAGAATGAGACAAAAGACTGACTTCTTTGAATTTTTTTTGTTACTGATTTGACTTCAGATCTGTGTAAATAATTCACAAATTGTATAAAAAATTTCATAGTGGAAGCAAGCCAAGTGTCCATCGACAGATGAAGGACAAACAAAATGTGGTACATAAATACAGTGGAATATTATTCAGGAAGAAAATCTCGTCACATGCTATGAACATGAATGAACCCTGAGGACAGTATGCTAAGTAAAATAAGCCAGTAACAAAAAGACAAATATGATCCCACTTATATGAGGTACCTGGGGGAGTCAACCTCATAGGGACAGAAAGTAGAACTGCTGCCAGGAGCAGGAGGAGGAACTGGGGGGTTGTTTAATGGATACAGAGTTTCAGTTTTACAAGATGAAAAGTTTTCGAGAGCTGTTACACAACAATGTGAATGAACATTAATGAAATGCACACTTTAAAATAGTTAGGATGGTAAATTTTGTTATTTTTATCACAATTAAAAGTAAAAATAATTTCATAATAAAAAAGTTGAAAAAGCAATTCCTAAATATTGAAAGGAAATGTAGTGAACCTAGCTATATGTATCCAGTTAGTGGTATAAGCACAGAGAAACTATTTCAAGTAACTTTAAAAACAATGGTTGTACTATATACAGCCTAGCAGTAAAATAACAACCAAACACAAAAAAACAAACATGCTTTTAACTATTTTCAGTAATTATACTGCTGGTGGTAATGCTGGTATTGCTATTCTAGGTACTGTGGGATAAAGCGATGAAAATAGAATATAACAAAATTACTCCCATCCCTAGTGACTCTGAGAACTGGGAAGGGTAGTTTCAGAAGAAGGAGATACGCATATGCAAAACAGAGAGGTCAAGTAAAAATCCTAAATCTGAATAGAAATTAGCACTTATACACATAACATATTTTGACTTTAAAAACAAAAGCATACCCCGTACACACATGGCCCTCATGCAGCACTGAAAAGGCCTGGAGACAGTCACCAACACTGGCATATGCACCGAGCACCCACACTGCTCCAGCGAGAGAGCCAGGGCTCCCCGGGCTCATGGCCGATTCAGGTCTGGAGCAGAAAATGTACCAGACAAGCCCTGAAAACTTGCTTACACTATACAGCAAAGAAGCTATCAGAGCCAATCAGACTCAGGCCGAAATTACTTGGGAATCAACCTGAAGATGTTCACTTTAGACCAAAGTGGGACAACTTGAAAATCAGTAAGAATAAAGCTACAGTGGATGGAAATCATCAAACGAATTCCTCCCTTCATAATGGTTTTTAAAAAATAATTAATAATTGGTCACTGTGAGAGGATGCTAAACAATTTCTTATTTTGAAAACTTGTAAACAAAGGAAAAGAGTCATGCTTTTATCTTGCCTTTCCTCTGTAAACTGTTTCACTGAGTAATAAGGGATGAGGGGCAATTTACACTAATAAATAAAGCAGAGTCAAGTGAAAAGACAAGTTATGGAATGGGAGGAAATATTTGCCAACCACGTATCTGATAAGGAACTTGGATCTAGAATATACAAACTCTAACGATGCAATAACACAAAAATAATCCAATTTAAAAATGGGCAAAGGATCTGAACAGACATTTCTCCATAGAAGATGTACAAACATTACACATATCAAAATATACTCAAAATCATTAGTCATCAGGGAAATGCATTCCAAAGCCACATCTCCTAGGATGGCGAGGAAGAAACTCAGATAAGAACAAGTGATGGTGAAGACTTGGAGAAATCAGAATCTGCACACACCGCCGGAGGGAATGGAAAATGGCGCTGCAACCTGGAAAAGGGCCTGGTTACTCCTTAAATGTTTGAACACAGATCTGCCGGATGACCCAGCAATTCCACTTCTAGGTATAATATTTAAAAGAAAGACGAATGTTCCCACAAAAAAACCTGTACACAAATGTTTACAGCAGCATAATTCATCACAGATAAAAAGTGAAAAAAAATGCCCATCAATACACGCATGGATAAACACGGTATGTATCTATACAATGGAATATTAGGCTATAAATATGAGCGAAGTACAGATGCATGTACCGCACAGATGACCTTGAAAATATTAACCAAAGTGAAAGAAGCCAATTATAAAAGATTACATAGTATATGACTCCACTGATATGAAAGGCAACTAACTCTACAGAGACAGAGAGGAGAACCAGCAGTGGTTACTGAGGCTGAGGGGCTGAGAGCGAGAGGACTGCTGAAGGGTACGGGGCTGCTTGCTCACGTGATGAAACATTCCAAAATTGGTTGTGGTTGCATTTGTCTGTGAAGATGCAAAATAACCCACTGAACTGTATACTTAAGATAGATGAAGTATATGGTATGTGAATTATATCTCAATAAAGCTATTTTAAAACAATGATGAAAAATAAAACAGTAAAGATAAAAACAGAATGTTATTTTGCCACCCCTAATCAACTAGTAGATATAGACACCCTGTTGCATCACAGAGATGCCCTATACCTGGGCCTCCTGAAGGAAAAGAACCTATGAAGTAGACTGAACCTGCGTGTGATTAAACCTCTAAACCTAACTATTTATAGGAAACACAGAAGAAAAAGGAGCATGGTAGAGAACCATGTTAATGAAACAGCAAAATCCCCAAGACTGTCAGAAACTGTTAAGAACAGCAGTCCAGTTTCTTGAACCCATAAACTACAAGAGAGAAAAAGAGATGAAAGGAGACCTATAAATAGACATCTGTGAGACGTGAAAGCCAACTCCAGTGTGTGCAACTCACCAAGACTCTAAGTATAAAAAAGAAAAATCATTTATCACGTTTGAAACAATGGAAATTTTAACAATGACAGGATATATATAGTATGAAGGTCTTGCCATTATATTTTTAAAAAGAGAGGACATGTTTAAATTCATATTAAATTCAGGAATATTCTGGCGGTCCAGTGGTTAGGACTTGGTACTTAATACTGCCCAGGATCTGGGTTCAATCCCCGGTCAGGGAACTAGGATCCCACAAGCCATACAGTGTGGCCAAAAATAAATAAAATAATAAACTCATATTAAAATATGGGACTTGCTTCAAACAAACTGAGTGGGGGGAGTTGACATGGTAAAACTGGCTATGCACTGATGGCCTGTTTGGGGTCAGTGATGGGGTTCAGGAAAGTTCATGATATGCTTCTCTCTCTTTTTTTTGGGGGGGGGTCTGTTTAAAATCTGCAATAGAACATTTTGTTATATCTCAGATAAACTGTAAAAAAAAAAAAAAAGAAAGGAAAGAAAAAAAGAAAAAGAATTCCCTACTATAATGCAGACATTCCTAACCAGGCATTCTGTCCCTGAAGTATAGACACAATACGTAAGATGCAGTTACCATAATCCCAGCAGAAAACACGAGACATTTTGAAAGGTGGCATGAATATTGCTGTGTAAAGGAAACAGGAACATCTCCTGTATGAGGCAGTATCTGTTTAGGAGAAGAGAGGCTGGGCTGAAGGTGCATCAGAGACAGACATGCCCACAAAGTCTTCTACATCACCGTATTTGAAGCAGATTCCCAGGGCATTAAAAAAAAACACACAGACTTTTCAAAGTCAAAAACACAAGATTTAGAAACAAAAACAAACTGAAAAAACCCTACAACTCTATGTATACTAAGACATCTCTACATCCTAGAAAATGACAGGAGGGAAAACGAAGTTGGTTAAAATAGCTTATCATAGGGATTTTTTTTTTTAATGCTCAAGGTCATTGGAGTACATAGATAAGAACTCATTTTAGTACTGACCATTCAATACACAGCATGAGCTTTTCTTCTGTTAGAAGCAAGAGCCAGAAGCAGACATGAAAAATGTGTGGCAAGGTAGAAAGAGAGTCCAAGGACTAAGAAAAGTACGATGGCTTGGACTCTCCAAAACTGGCTGATGAGATACAGGAAGAATCAAAGAGGAGCCCATCTACATCACCACATAGTCAATGAGCCGCTGTCATCAATATGAAAACACCCAGAAACCTCTATCACCTTATCTAGATGCAAGTCTTCTTATCCTACTGTTTTTGTTTATAGACATTATTTTTCTGAGGAGTTTAAGGCAAAATCCAGCAGAAACTACAGAGTTCCTAAATACCCCTGAGCCCCCTCCCCACTCCCAGAACAGCCTTCCCCCGCTATCAACATCCTAAACCAGAGGGATATATTTGTTGCCATCAGTGAGCCTACACTGACATGTCACTGTCACTGAAAGCCCATAGCTGACATTAGAGTTCACGCTCAGTGTTGTACATTCTGTGAGTTGTGATACATGTACAACGTATGATATAGAATAGCTGCTGCTGCTAGTCACTTCAGTCGTGTCCGACTGTGTGCGACCCCAGAGATGGCAGCCCACCAGGCTCCCCCACCCCTGGGATTCTCCAGGCAAGAACACTGGAGTGGGCTGCCATTTCCTTCCACTGCTGCCCTAAAAATCTCCTGCACTCTGCCTCTTCAGCCTTCCTTCCCCTAGTTCAGTTCAGTTCAGTCGCTCAGTCGTGTCTGACTCTGCGACCCCATGAATCACAGCACGCCAAGCCTCCCTGTCCATCACGAGCTCCTGGAGTTCACTCAGACTCATGTCCATCGAGTCGGTGATGCCATCCAGCCATCTCATCCTCTGTCGTCCCCTTCTCCTCCTGCCCCCAATCCCTCCCAGCATCAGAGTCTTTTCCAATGAGTCAACTCTTCACATGAGGTGGCCAAAGTACTGGAGTTTCAGCTTTAGCATCATTCCTTCC
>NW_011494615.1:4703266-4706919 GCF_000754665.1 Bison bison bison
CACAGGTCCAAAAGCATCAATTCTTCAGCTTTCTTCACAGTCCAACTCTCACATCCATACATGACCACAGGAAAAACCATAGCCTTGACTAGACGGACCTTTGTTGGCAAAATAACGTCTCTGCTTTTGAATATGCTATCTAGGTTGGTCGTAACTTTCCTTCCAAGGAGTAAGTGTCTTTTAATTTCATGGCTGCAGTCACCTTCCCCTAACCCTGCTGCAAATACATCGTGACACTTTGTAGAAGTGACAAAAACAGACTGGAATGAGCATTTTCAGTCCTCAAGAAATCCCTAGAGAGTCTACAGTAATAATGTGGGTCCCTTAGAGGTTATATTAACACCTTTTCTCCCTTTATTACGTACAAATACAGATTGTTATTGCTTCTAACAATTCACCAAAGCACATTTCCTAAATTCTTTTCTTTTTTTTTTTTAATACAATGTACTCCAACTCATTTCTTCATAGTAATATCCATCTGTCCTCTGCTTGGGCTGATTTCAGCACTTTTTAAAAAATCCAATAAACTTTTAAGGGAATGCAACTTGTTTCCTGCGGCTGTCAAAAGGCAAAACCAGGCCTTGGGCAGTGGCTTTTATTTTCCATCTGCACATTTTAACAATATAGCTTACAAATCGCTAAAGAAAACATCTGCTGATTTCTGATCCACATCTCCACACTGTTGTTTCCAAATAACTGGTTAAAGACTTCTCCCCAATCATTTAGAAAACAGGTTCTCTTGAAAAATGAGAGAAGAAAAGAGAGAAGAGAAGAAAAAAAGAAAAGAGAAAAAAACGAGCCATCTCACTGAAAGCCTTTGGAGCTTTGTGGAGTTCCAGTTATAACAGGAAGAAGTAATTCACTGTAATTGTCAAATTAAGAGACAGAAAATAAAGATAAAATTTGAACTGCATTCTATTTTCAGAAACTAAAGGATGTGATAAGTTCCCCCTTATGAAAATAAACTAAATCTTATAAAAATTAAAAAAGAATATTCCAGGAATGGCAGTCTCGTGTTCTGTCGATCTCCTTGCACCAATCCGTTTTTAGGGAAATACCATTCCCCGGGACCCTGGCCTCTTCCATCAAACCCAGAACTTAAGAAAAAATGTTAATTCTCCTTTATTCTTCATCGATAATACTAACAACCATTCACTGAACACATACTATGTGCCAAGTAAACACTTTATAGGCAGTAATAATCATTAACCCCTCACCACAGAACTATGATGTAGGTATTACTGGCCCCATTTTACAGAAGAAAACAGTACTTTTTAAATAGCAGGGTTTAATTTTCTGACCCCAGAGAAAGGCATGATGTAAAATGAGCAAATTACCTTTGATTTTTCTTCATTTTCTCTATAAAATTCCGCCATCTGTTCCTCCTGCTCTTCAATAACATCCTTTAGGGTATCTACTTGGTATATCAAATTGTTCTTCTCATTGTCTAACTGTGCATTGGAAACCATGGCTTTCTTGTATTTTTCTTCCACTTCAGATAAAGACTCCTAAATGAAAGTCAGAGTCATCAGTCTAATATCTCAAATACACCCATCACCTATAGCCCTGGCACAGACACATGAAGATGCATTTTTGCAAAATACAAGCAGCTCTGGAAACGCTGTTTAGTAACAAGCACATGAAGCAGGAGGACGACAGTAAGCCAAGAGTACCACTGCAAGCACTCCCTGGGCTCTCTGCTACCCAAGAAAACAAGCGGCGGTGCAGCCTCTGAAAGACGAAGACATGCAGACAACACGGAGGAGTCACGGGAACAGTCACAAAATGAAGGCTCCTTCATGTTTTCAGAAATGGTACTCCTGCAGTTTCAACAACAAGCTATCTGGTACTCTGAATGCAATGACAGGGAATATAGCCTCTTTTTATACAAGCAAATTTCATACTCCTTTGAATTTCACCATTTCTTGGATCTGTGTTTTCAGTACTTTCCTGTTCTCCATGATATTAATAAATGTATCCACATTTTCTCTGGAAATTATTCAAATATTAGCCATTTAAAATAAGCGACACAAAAACAATTATTTTTTTTAAAAAGAGCTACCAGGGGAATTCCCTGGTGGTCCAGTGGTTAGGACTCCATGCTTTCGCTGCAGGGCCTGGGTTCAATCCCTGGCTGGGGAATTCAGATAACATAATCTCGGCTGTGAGCCCCCCTCCCCGCCCCCAAAAAAGTGCTACCACTAAATGCCTAAATTTTTATATACTTCAAAGTTTCCTGCCTAAAATAGCTTACAGTCTATTTTTGAATAGCTGCTTCTATTTTGGTAGATTACTATTACCTAGCAACTTTTTAAAGCTAAAAAGAAAAACATTTCACATAGAAAAAGATCATCACTTCTGTATTTTTAAAATGCTGATGCAAATGTTAACAAATAAAAGAGCAATGATATTTGAACTGAGGGTTCTGAGAGTCCAGAATCCTTTACACGTCTATGATCAACTGATATTTGACAAGGGTGCCCAGACAACTCAGTGGGAAAAATAGTTTTTTTCATAAATAATGTTGGGGCAACTGAGATCCACATGCAAGCAAATAAAGGTGGACTCCTACTTCACACCATACCCCAAAATTAACTCAAAATGGATCACAGTCCTAAATTAAAAGCCAAAATTATAAAACTCTTTCCCCAAAACACAGAAGTAAATCTTTATGACTCTGGAGTAGGCAGTGGTTTCTCAGACATGAAACCAAAAGAAAAAAACAGACTTTATAAAAATTAAAAACTTTTATGCTACAAACTATATCATCCAGAAAATAAAAAAGACCATGCAAAAAATGGGAGAAAACATTTGTAAATCTTATGTCTGATAAGGTACCTGTATCTAGAATATATAAAGAACACTTAGAAATCAAGAATTAAAAGACAGACAATTCAATTTTAAAATGGGAAAGGATGTGAACAGATATTCCTCCAAAGAGGGTATAAAATGGTAAGAATATAAAAATATTCTTAATATCATTAATTAAAGAAATAAGACCAAAACCATAATGAAATACTACTCCAGACTTAATAGGATGGCTAGTAAACATAATCAAAAAAACAGATAACAAGTGTTGGTGAGGAAATGGAAAAGCCAGAATCCTCATACACTGCTCGTGAGAATGTAAAAGAGTGCAGCTGCTTTGGGCCAACAGTCTGGCAGCAAGTCAAAATGTTAAACATAGAGCTGCCATATGACCCAACACTTCTATTTCTAGGGAATCTGCCCAAGAGAAATGAAAAGATATATCTATACAAAAAACTGGACACAAATGTTTGCAGCAGCATTATTCATAATAGATCCAAACTATAAACAATTCAGATGCCTATCAACTAATAAATGGATAAACAAAATGTAGTAAATCTATACACTGGAATGTTACCCAGCAATTTTTACATATATACACACATACATACACACACACACAGATGCATATTATGGCATGGATGAATCTTATGACATGGATGAAAACATTAAGTAAAAAGTCAATCACAAAAGACAACACTGACTAGTGGTCTGGGAGTGAAGGAATGGAGAACAACTGCTGATTAGTATGGGGTTTCTCTCTGGGTAATGAAAATACTGTAAAACTGGTGATGTCTGTGCAACTCTGTGACTATGCAAAAAAAAAAAAAAAAACCACAAAACTG
>NW_011494615.1:4707019-4727479 GCF_000754665.1 Bison bison bison
CACTTTAAATAGGTAAATTTTATGGCATGTGAATTTTATCTTAATAAAGATACACAAACACATACACTTAACTGTTTGCAAATCAGGAGTATATTAATGTTTTGGGGTTTTCTTCCCAGAAAAAATGAACAAACTTTTAGGCCAACTCCATACAGTACAGAATTTAGAATGATTCTGATCCATCTTAGAGACAACTAGCAAAAATGAAAAAAAAAAGAAAAAGGAAAGTCATCCTCACAACTCAGTCCCACACAAAATGGGGTGTGACTGCATGAACACCAGAATCTGAGGCAGTGTAAGCAGCAGCTGCAAGGATACAACATATAAAGTAAAACTGACATAAAATGTATGGAAGTCACTTTTCTTTAAACAACAGACCACAGAGAACTAGTTTAAGTGTCAAGTAGTTTTAATGGTTTTAATCTAGTTCACACAGTGATACCCATAAGGAATTAGTTTACTTAAATGTATCTAAGGAATTGATTTTCAGTGTAGGTTCTAGACTAGAAGCAACAACATTATCTAGGACCTGGCTAAAAATGCAAATTTTCAATAACCCCATCCTAGACTTTTTGAATGAGAAAATCTGGGAGTAGAATCCAGCAATCTGTGCTATTAATGAGATCCAGGTGATGATGGATGAAGTTGGAGTGGGAAAACACCCCTCACAGGCAGACGTACTTGAGAATAATGTCATAAGCAATGACCTAGCATTCTTTTTTAACAGGATATAGATACACCGACAACCACTGTGCTTTGACCACCAACTGGATGATTTCGTAAATGACTTTTTTCTTCTGTTTAAAAGACTCATTTCAAGGATAAACATAATCTGAAGTCAAGTTCAATTATACACTAATTATGAATTAAGAAAAGGGGTCTTATCTATTCAGAGTTTCAAATAAGGTGAATCTGTTTTCTGTATCCTTCAAAGAATGCAATAAACGGTAGGTCAAAAAGAGGAAAATGTTCAAAATAAAATGAAAAACAAGTAAGAATTCCTCTCAATCATTTGCTTTCCTGATACATTATGTTACACTCAATACTTTAAAATGAATGTACTGATTGAAAAGTCCTGGATTTGTTCCCTTGATCTAAGATATTTCCAAGTCATAGATCCAAAACTTGGAGAGGAGAGCAATAAGGCTACGGGAGCACACAGGCACACTAATCGGGGTTCTCCTGATGGTCACCAGTGCCCACACACGGCTGTCCGTGGTGTCCAGGCGCCCCAGGAATGCTCTCCATAGGCCTCCCCCCCTTTCTGGTCCTGAGTCTTAACTGTGTGCCTCTGGGCCACAATCACCCGCATGAAGGTTCTGGCTGGTACTTGGCCCAAGTCCAGTCATGCCAGGGCAGCTGAGCAAAGCCTTTGCTTGTTAGGTTCATACTGTGCTCCTGGGGCATTGCCCAAGTCACCTTTCTCGAATGCCTTGTTTACACATTTTCAGAGGCCTGGTGTCTATGTTAAATAGGGAACTACCTGTGTTCAGAGAAACTTACAGTAATTCATAATATTAGACCTGGACTTCTTAAGGAAACACAGGGAAGAGCATGATAATCAAGTGCCATTTATAATTAAAAGGTCTGCCACACACCTACATTTCTTTGGAAAACTAGTAGCCATTCTTGCCACCATGTAAAAAGTGAATGTGTTAGTTGCTCAATCATGTCTGACTCTTAGTGACCCCATGGAATATAGCCTCTGTCCATGTAATTCTCCAGGCAAGAAGACTGGGGTGGGTAGCCATTCCCTTCTCCAGGGGATCTTCCCAACCCAGGGACTGAACCTGGGTCTCCTGCATTGCAGGGAGATTCTTTATCGTCTGAGCCACCAGGGAAGATCCCTATTTAAATTTACCTCCAAATTCTTTAAGGCACTGAATGTGTGTAACCCTTTTTGACCTATATGTAAAAACACCACCAAAACACAGTCCTCGTGCTTCAGGGTCTTTCCACCACAGGGGTTATTTACGGTAATGCTCTCTCTCTCAGATGCTTCTTCCTCCTGTTTCTAACACTGACTGCATTTGGTGACAGAAATAGGCAATGCTCTTTTATTTAGCTTGGAAGAATTTTAAGGTTTAATTCTCAATAAAAAAAATATTCTTAGAACATTTCTTAGGTTTTTGCCTAACTCAATTTCGTAAGGCTAAGACACAAGGGATATGTAAGCATTTTACAAGGTTTAAAAACTGAGTCCTGCTATCTTTTGCTGAATATTCCACAAAATACACCACACACGTAAATATCAGCAGAGACTGGAAGTTCGCCTTTCACTGCAGGTTAAGCACATGCTTGAAAGACAAACACTGTTAGTAAAGCCATGTGCAGTGGGGTTAAGAGAACCCGTGAAACCACCGTTACTGACACTTCTGCACACAGACAGCATGCTTGGGCTGCAGAGAGGGCCCTGATACCTTTAGTTCTTTAAGCCCCTGCATGTATCTCCCTTCTACATCCTGAATCTGGTCCTTAAGGTCATAGATATCCTGCAGGACATAGGAATGAACCATTGCATAAAACCACACGCAAAGTCTCAAAGGATTCATGAAAATGTGAATTACTTCTGAATAGACCAGACCAAAAGAAGAGAAGTCACAGTACACAAACGTGGCTTCCACTCCAAACAGCACAGGTGATGCTGGGGCTGGGAAGGCCCTAGAGTAACCAATTCAACAGAGTAAAAATTTTCTTGGCATTGACTCCTGTTGAAGCAATATTAGCAAACGGGGGCAGGGCTGTGTATGGACAAAAGCTATCGCTTATAACAGTTTTTAAAACACAATTTTGAAAATTGTATAAATCATTTAAATAATTTTGAGTATAACACTTCACCGAGAACTAGTAAAATAGGTAGCAAATTAATTACAAGCTGAAAATTTTACTGAGTTATGCAGAAGTTTTTAAAAAATGTTAAACCAGGTATGAACCAAGTTGTCTTCCAATGACTTGGTTACTGCCCACAATTCAGTTGGGAGGAAGAGAAGTAAAGGGAGGGAAATTAAACACAAACCTTTTTAAATACAATGTCAAATGAGACAGTCTATCCTGAGGACACCAATTAAATGATGACAAAAGTCTTTGCTCCAAATGTTACCATAATCCTTATAAAAAAAAGTAAAGCAGGTCAAATTTTAAATGGAAAATATCGTCTCCCTTGTACCCAACCTTGCTATGTAAGATCTATTCTGGATGGTTGATTTAGGTTGGAAATAACAGCTACAGGCCCTTGAACCTAACTACAATTACAGGCAGGAACAATGGCCCGCTGCACAGAGTTACATCACATAAACATTTCCCCTGCCTCTTCATTCCCTCCCCAGTGGGCTTGTCTTTTACTCCTCAGTTCCCTCAACAGACACTTATCAAGTGCCTATGCTGTGCTGTGCTTAGTCGCTCAGTTGTGTCTGACTCTTTGTGACCCCATGGACTGTAGCCCGCTCAGCTCCTCTGTCCATGGGGATTTCCCAGGCAAGAATACTGGAGTGGGTTGCTATTTCCTTCTCCAGGGGATCTTCCCAACCCATGGATAGAACCCAGGTCTCCTGCACTGCAAGCGGATTCTTTATTGTCTGAGCCACCAGAGAGTGCCTACTAGGAGCCAGATACTAGGACATACAAGCTCATTTCCTTCCAAGAGGTTGTAAATGGCAGCACAAGCTGAGGCTGACGCTGGAAGGCCCCATTCTCCTGTCTTTCACTGGACTAGAAAACAGCACTTAAAGGCAAGAGCTGAGCTTATTTACTTTGGGCCCCCCATGCTTCTGACTGGTACTAAGAGCTCAACAACACGGGCCCCTTCAGAGTCAGAGCCAGCGTGACCTGGGCCGCCTCCTGCACAGCCACTGCCACTGCAGCAATCCCCTAGCCTCTGCTAATCCTCAGCCCACTGTACAAGCTGCCCGTATCACACCGCGGACTCCTGCTCCTGGCGGCCTGCAATCTGACTGGGTCACCGACGGTCCCTCCCTCCTCCTCTACTGTGTCGGGGGAAGGGGCGCCCACCTCCCCCCAACCTTATCTGGACATTCCTCTCACCTACTCAGGCACTTTAAGTTCAGTTATTCCTCTCCTTTCTTAACTTCATGGTCTCTCTCTACTGGCTCAATCCAACCAATGAAAATAACTACTAAGGCTGCCTTTAAAAGAAAACAAAAACCCTCTCTTAACACTATTGGCCAATCAACTTCCAGTCTCCAACACTCTCTTCAGAGGAAGCTGCCTGCATTTCCTCCCAATACAGTTTTGACTTGCTCATCTCCTCCCCACTGTTCAACCACAGAGTAACAGTTCTTGCCTCCAAGGTTTCTTCCAGCCTGTGGTCAACCTTTAGGAATGCAAATCCGATAGCAGCGCTTCCCTGCTTCTTATCCCACTGTCGTCAGGGTGAACCTGAATTCCTTTCAGGCGGCCACACAAAGTGTTTTGAGATGTGGCCCATCAGTACTCCTCCAGCCTTCTCTCTCATCCATTACGAATCCCCACTTTCCATCCTATCCTCTGGCAACTCTGCTACACAGATAACCTTCTGGTTCTCTGAATTTATCAGAGAACACCTTCACGCTTCGGCTTCTTTGCCTGGTTAATTTTTACTGTTCCTTCACTCCTTGTCTCCTCTGAAAAGCCTTTCATTATCTCTTCCAATTTAGACGATGCTTCTCTGAATTCCCTTAACAGCCTTACTCTTGCTACTATGGTAGTACCACACCACCTGGCTTTACTGGTTTATATCCACTTGTCTTCCATGTGAAACAGTGAATTCCTCAGGTTTCCAAAGTATGTTTTACTGCCTGAACCTATGGGGCCAAGTGCTCGATATATGCTGAATGAATGAATAAATGCAGTTTTTATTACCATCCTTGCCCCGTTCCTTACAAACAGCTTGCTCAGCAAATAGACATTCATAGATATCTTGAAAGGGTTATTAATGAGACTGGAGGCTCAACTAATGGGTTAAATGAGCTTTCATTACTCAGGTATTTCTGTCATCCCAAATATTATCATACTTGTCTTATCATGAAACTGAGCGATAACTGTATTCAAGCAGCCAAATAATACTATAATGGCTCAAAAGACTAATAACCCCCAAAGTCTGGTTTCCTGTACATCCACATATTTTCCATCTAAAATGTGGCCAATTACTTGAAAGGATGACTTTTATATACATTAGAAAGTTTTTTTGGCATTTGTAAACTAGCAGACCTCATTCCAAATACCATCAAATCTTCAGAAAAGAGAATAGAAGAGAATTAACTAATCTCCTTCCTTTCAGACCCTAGTCACATTCTTGAACTGTATTAACAATTTTTTTTTAAAGGACTCATACTTCTTTCCTTCCTACCAAGTCACATTAAATGTTAAATGGTTCTAGTATACTACAAAGAAGCCAAAAATAAAAAATGTTTATAAAAAGCAAACCAAAATGGCGGTTTACCCGCAATTCACTTAATGAGGTGTCTGGGTCTATTAAGCTGCTGGTATCCCCACTTCCTCGCCTGGATGAGTTTCCACTTAGAGGGGTCGTCGCTGAGGCAGAATTTCGAGATGAAGGCTAGAGAAAAAGACAGATGACACTTTTAAGTCTTAGTTCTTTAAAAATAAATCGCTGTGGAAGCTAAAAGTGGGGCAGGGTGACAGGAAGAGCTCTAACACAGTGTGGATAAGAAGTTACCGAATGCAGTCCACAAGCAGTTCAGACTGGCCTTGGTGGGCGGGGGGAAACGGGGGTTACCCAGAGATGGGCCCAGACATACTCAGCACAACTGCGTTTGCTCACTCTTTTGGAATCTAGGATTCATAATCACTAAGAAGGAAACAGTTCGTGTGAAGAGTTGTCTGTTTTCTAAGTTTATCTTTACTGTACTGTAAACAGCGCTGGGGTGAGGACATCAGCTTGATTTTGAACAGTTCCAGAATGCTCTGTTGGTATGCTAATTATCAGGTTCCTGAAGCTGCTTCTTTAGAACCTTTTCTTTTCCTAACACTTTTTGATAAAAGCTGGAGACACTGTCTGCAGCTGAGAGCAACAGCATTTTGCCCTCAGCTGTGGATGATGCTCCTGAATTAATAAACGGCAGAGATTTGGGCAGACAGTTCAGCAGACAACTAGCCACATGCGGTGACTGAGCACTTGGAATGTGACTGCTCCAAACACAGAGTTCTTTCTCAGGTGTGAAATACACACCAGGTTTTGAAGTCTTGATGTGAAAAAAGAATGTAAAATATCTCACTGATAAGTTTTCATGTTGATTATGCTTAAAATATTTTGGACATACGGGTTAAATAAAATATATCATTTGAATTAATTTTATCTGTTTCCTTTTACTATTTTAGTGTGGCTGCTAGAAGATTCACATGTGGCTTACATTTGTGGCTTGCATTATATTTCTACTGGACAGAACTGGCAAACCATTGTAATGGCTTCTTCTCAGGATGAAATTCTAGAGGACCGAAAATCAAAAGAGCAGCCCCAAGTTTAAGAGGTGACATGCAAGGAAATAAAATGCAGTGTCTCCTCTCTTCCCAAGGCTTCACATGATTCAAGTGCAGAGGAATTTGGGGGTCAAGGACAGGAAGTAGATGAAGAAAGGAACAGTAACTCCATGAGTTAAACTGTTGTAAAATCAAGAATAAAATAGTAGTAGAAAGTAAGCTAGTGACCTCGAGAACTTAATTTCTTTAGGAATTTATATACTCACCCTTGTGTAATTTTCAGCATACTGTTTATCAGATTTTTCATCCAACTAGAAAAGAACAGAGATAAAAATCAGAAAAGATGTTGAGCCTTTTGATTTTTTTAAGGGGGAAGAAAAAAAGAAGTGACACCATTTGAGTTCTCCAAGTTCAACTGATATTTGGATCCTAAAAGTAAACATACTAAAACTGAAATAAAAGTTGGGACACAGAAGACAAGATGTTAACTTCAATTCTTATTCAAGGAAGACAGCGTAAGCAAGCTATCCTTATGAAAAAAGTTAGAACTTTTGCATAGATTTTTCTTTTCATGGTATTTGAAACAATTAAAAGAAAACTACATATAAATGTAAACTCTAGCATTGCAAAAGTTACACACACACAAAAATACTCATACATGTCAGAAGAAAAAGTCTGATAAAACCAAAAGCCAATAAACTTTATTACATTATTAGTACACAGGACACACAGATAAGGCTAGCACACTTAGCCAAAAAAGCTCAGACTGGACTACAGCATGTTAAATGTATCCTCAAAAACATTCTCCACAGTCCGAGGATTTGGTTGTATGCTTCTTGTTTTTGCTTTTTAACTAATATATGCACAAGTATCTAAAAAAAGAAAATCAGACAGCACAAAGGGCATGTGCTTCCCTCAAGGGCAATCTACTCCCAAGTCTTTACAAAACTCTAACAGTGGTGTCCCAAGCACATCCCATATATTCTCTTTTCCCTCACCATGTTTCAGAGATTAGAGAAAGTATTTTTCTTCATGGCATTTATCACTCCCTGACCCCATGATACTTATTAATCTATTTAGTATCTGATCTCTCTCTTTAATGTAAACTTCATGTCTGTATGTTCTTTTCTGTATTCCTAACACCAAGAATAGCACCTGGCATACAGAAGGACTGAGAACTTGTCAGATGAGTGAATAAATGAATTACACTTCTTCTGCGCCTACAGGCTGACCTCATTTAATAGTTGTGTAGTATCCTACTGTCTGGAGATGGCATAACTAGCTATCCTCTCTCACAGACAGGCCTTATGGTCGTTTCCGTCAGTGTTTCGAGAAGAGAAGGACCTTAAAGGTCTCGCCTAAAACTCTGACTGTACAGCTGAGGAAAGAGAAATTTTAGATCTTGCTGAAGGATGAACAACTAAATCCCAGAGCTGGATCCAGATCTGAGTTTTGTCAATTTTTTCCCATTATTTACCTGTATATACTGTCCCAATTACCACTAGGGAGAAAAAAAATCACAGAGAAATTTAACTAAATGAAAACATACCCAGACCCCAACTTATAGACCAATAATCCTTCCAGCCCAATCTAGAGAAGAGATTTGAAAACTGTCCTCAGTTAATTATTAAAACACAAAACATCATTATTTCTGGCTCAGTTCAGATCACTTCACTCTAACTTCCTCATATTTGAAAGTTTTCTTTTTTTAAAAATTACATTTATCATGTTCATTTTCTGTCTCAGTAAACACCTTTTTCTATAAGTACTAAATCAGAACATAAATCCTGTCTTAGCCTTTGAATTATTTTTGCTGCTTCTTACTACAATACCCTTAAAAAAGAATGGACATTACTTCATTTTGACTTCTTAAAGTCACATATGAAGGGTCTTAAACAAGCAGTAACAATAGTTTTTCATGTTGGCAAATACTGCCATAAGAAGGAATTACCTTCCTCATGTCTATACTAGTAAAAATATATTGCTTAATATTTAACGTGTTATTCCTCAGAACAAAAGAAATACTACATCTAAATAGACTGCCTTATTCTCCTTAGAGTACCTTCCAACTCTCTTCTAATGAGTTAAAGAGAAAAACAAGCAGCATTCAGAAACAATCTTCCAGGTCCATCTGAAATTCTGTCCCCTTAAATCGCTCTCAAACAAATGACCCCCAACCCATCCATTTCTTAACAGGCAGATACCTGAGCGAAATCTTACAGTTCAGAGGGGGCATGAGTGACCCAGTCGACCACAGGGCTGATTCTCCTGCTGTCACTCTCCTCTGACAGGACTGCCGCAACCCAGGCTGACCACGCGCCAAGCTTCAGACTGCGGAGCAGCAGAAGCGCTGAGAGCAGCCCCACCGCAGCCCGGTCGTTTTGGCTGCAGCGACTTGGCCAGAGACTCCCCAATTCTCCTCCTCGTGCTGCATTATGCCAGCCTTCCACTTAGACAAAAAGCGAGCTGAAACCTGGTATTCTAAATGCCCAAGAGGTCCACAGAGCTGCACTGCAACAAGAAGCTTGTGTTCAAAATGATGACCCAGACTCCACCAGACCCTGGAAAGGGTCTTAAACAGAATAAAATGGAGTCATTTTTAATATGCTAAGGTATAAAAGAAGGAAATGCTGCTGGTAAAAGGGTACAAACTTGCAGCTGTAAGATAAATAAAGTCTGAGGATCTAATGTAAAACATGGTGACTATGGCTGATTTTTCGAAAATTGTTGTTTATGAATAACACAGAAAAAATGAATAATGTAGTAATATGAAAAGTCAGAAAACAAAGGCTCTATATATAATACTATATGGTCACAATTTTGTAAAACAAGCAAATTAAACTGAGATAGAGAAGAAGACTGAAAATAAATCATTAGTAAAGACCTCAGAACTTGCTTATGAGTACTGACGACAGCTTACTATTCTCAAAAACTTTCAAGTACATGTTACGTCATTACATTCCTAAATAACTAAATACGTATTTTTCCAATCGAGTAAAGGGTTTCCTTGATAGTTGGAAATGGAAAGCTAGCTAACAGGCTTCTAATATTTTACATTCGTGTTAATCTGCAAAGAAGAGCACATGATGGCAAACTTCACTGCTGCTTTCAAGAATTTCAAATTATCAACCAGTAAACAAAGTGTCAACTGTCATCTTTTCTATATTTCGGTGATAAATGCTTTTATCTTATCTATGTCTGGGAAATCTGAAAATGCTTTGCTCTTAACATCATAGAACACAGATCGTTTCTCTTTAAGTCCAAACTCCATGATTATTTGTTGAAATTAGCACATGAAAAATGTGTGTCCAACTCTGTGCGACCCCACAGACGGCAGCCCACCAGGCTCTGTTGTCCCTGGGGTTCTCCAGGCAAGACACTGGAGTGGGTTGCCATTTCCTTCTCCATTCTTAGAATACATATCTTGTCAAATCTTTGAAACCCTCTGTTTCAAAGAAAGGTATTTCTTATTCTCAGATGAAGAGGCCCATTGGCCTTGTCTCAGCATATGACTACTGTGACCGATAATTTTGTCCTACTAAAATGGTAAAACGTAACGGAATTTTTTTGAATGGAAACAATTTTAGTTGTGAATACATTTTAATACCGTCATTTGAAAGTGTTGTTTAGAAATAGAAAGAGTTGTTTAGAAATAAAGATGCATTTTGTTCTAAATTATATTTCTTTTTTAAAAGAACACTGGAGATTTGATATAACTGAGCTATGCATATCTGATATGGAGAGCCACTTTCAGCAAGCAGCAACCCTTCTGTTACCCATATCATAAATCCAATATACTGTGTGATCAAGAGATAAGAGTATTATATTAAGGCATTTGAACAAACTTTATTATTTTAGGCTGTGCCAAGAGGCAAAATTAAGGATATTACATAGGTACTTAGACAACCATTCAGGAAAAAAAAAAAAAAATCACTGCGGCTCATAGGCTATAAAACAGGGCGCTGGCCAAGTCTACCAACTAACGCTCTGGAGAATCTTGTGCTTATGTTATAAGGTGCACAGCATGACTTGATATACATATGCACAGCCTACATGGGGGCTTCCCTGGTGGCTCAGTGGTAAAGAATCCACTTGCCGATGCAGGAGATGCAGGGTTTGTCCCTGGATCGGCAAGACCCCCTAAAGAAGGAAATGGCAACCCACTCCAGTATTCTTGCCTGGGAAATCCCATGGACAGAGGAGCCTGGCAGGTTATAGTCCATGCGGTTGCAAAAGAGCTGGACACGACTTAGAGGCTAAATTAACAACAAGAAGCCTATATACATGTGTATCAAATCCAAATCATTAGTTATGTATCTTAAATATGTATAATTTTTATTAAAATGTGTAGATAAATAATTACTGGGAGAAGAGTTTTATTTGATTAGAAGCAGCAGTGGAAGACTTTAAAAATAAAGTCAATCTTTTCACTTCTGTATAAGTTACTAAAATAAACTGTGAAGAAATAAACGTAAGGAGGACCTAACCAGTAACTCAGACATCACATTAGGTGCTAAACAGAGTCAAAGTTTTTAAGAGAAAGGGTGTACATAATAAATTAAACTGATTATATCTATGAAAAAACAGGTTAATAAGCAAATTAATAAAATAGGCAATATTTCAGGTGAAGGACCTGGGAGCCAGTCTTCTAACTTGGGTGCAAAGAGATTCTTTGATCTGATGAAAGCCAAGACAGGGGCTGTTGCTCAGCCAGCTCTGAGAGCCAACAATCTGGAACACTTGAGGACCACACTTGGAATTGTTTTCTAGGATAAGCCATTCAGAAGTAGCTATTTAAATACAATCTGTGATGTGCTAAATGTAAAGAACTGTCTCTTCATTAAAAAAAGGGTCTAATTTTTTGTTAAGAAACTCTGCCTCATCTGCTTCAAAGAGTTGATAACTAGAGCAGTTGTTGGTTCAAGGGCAAAACAACACAAAAACAACACTAATGTCAGCAACAGAGAGGTGTTACAGACAGAAAATCAGGCTGTTAGAAATACCAGGCAGGTAGACATCTGTTGCTGTGGGTTCCTTCATTAAGGTAAATGCCTCCAGGCGTTTCTACTGGACACTCTTTCCTAAATGCAGCTCCCAATGAATGTGAGGGCTTCCCAGGTGGCCCAGTGGTAAAAGAATCTGCCTGCCAATGCAGGGGATTCAGGAAACACAGTTCGATCCCTGATTGGGAAGATCCCCTGGAGGAGGAAACGGTAATCCAATCTAGTATTCTTGCTGGAGAACTCCATGGACAGAGGAGTCTGACAGGCTACAGTCCATGGGGTCGCAAAAAGTTGGACATGACTGAGCACAGAGCACACAGAATGAAGTGAAAGCTACGGGCAGGCACTTCTTCAAAGACAACGCCACAATCCAAATGTTTACATCCATTCAGATTCTTCCCAGTTATGGTTAATTAGTGACATTTTACTAAGTAGCGCATTTTATTGTTCAACCTTCAAAGTCCACCTAAAAATTTATAGATTCACCAAATGAAAAGAGAAGAAAAATTTTAAGACCGATCAGGAATATCTAAATATGGGAAAGGTATTAGATGGTTTTAAGGAGTTTTTTTTATCATTTTGTTAGGTCTGATACAATAAATAAGAAAAAAGTTCTTAACTAGAGAGGCATACTGAAGTATTTATTGGGAAATGGCATGATGTACGGGACTTGCTTTAAAATAATTCTGGGAAAAAAAGGAGGGAAAGAGGAAGAAACAGATGAAACAAAATTAGCAAAATATCAATAATTGTTTGGGCTGCTTCTGGAAAATTTCCATAGGAAAAATTGTTAAAAAAATAAGAACATATCAATGTATACATTTTGAAACAAAACAAAAAACTATTCAATGCTAGTGTACTCAAATAAATTAAATTCTGATTTTAAAATAGCTACTGTATTAGCTGTTAGTCACAAGCCTGAGACAGTGGGTCCCCATGCGCTGCACTCACGCTGGTCACATCTGGGATGCTCACGTCATCCACGTCGGAGACGACGCTCCCCCTACGATTGGAGCGGCTAAAATAATCAGCGGCAGAAACCTTTCAGTTAGAAGAAAATGAGATGCTTTAACATTAAGGAGAGAGAGAAGAAAACGATAAGAACATTGTCATATGAGGGGAAACCTTTTTGTTGTGTGATAAAGTATCAAGAAATGAAATGAGGGAAGTGCTGTGATTACCTACTCAAGAAGGTAAGAAAGAATGTAAAGGGCTCCAAAATGACATCACAGCTCCCTAAAATAAACTCTTATTAATTTTAGTCAGAGTTCTATGCTACAGAGATCATCTACTGCCTGAAGAGGAGCATCACCCTCACCACGAGGGATTCTAGGACAGCATTTACCTAAAGCCTCTACTATTTTCCACAAATGTCTAATGCATTGTAGCTGTCGACTCTGTTAAGCACATATATGCTGAATGCAGAACTACCTGCAGAGTATTTATTGTGCCTTTTACCCAGTTTCCACAGTTTCCTCTTTTTCATACTTCTCAGGACCAGGAACTGTAGAACAAAACAATGAAGGAACTACACTGGCGTCTTTCTGGTTTCCTAAACACAACAGTCTCTTCCCACCTTAGCTGTTGGCACTGGCCTAAGAACTCTCAGCTCAAAGCTCACCTCCCTTGGAGATGCCTTCTCTGATCACCCCATCCCGAAGGGACACACACTCCACTCAGTGTCCTCTATCATATCACCTGCTTTTTCTCTTCACAGTCTCTAGGTTTACTTTCTCCTTTTGTTCCTTCCTTTACCAGTTTTTTTCCCCTATTTCTTTCATTAGGATGTAAGCTCCATGAAGTCAGTAATCTGGCCTGTGTAGCATACCACATTATTCCCAGCAATTAACACAGTGCCTCAAATATAACTGGTACTCACTCCATAAGCATTTGTTGAATTAAAAGACAATGAACATTTTTTTCTTTTTATTGAAGGATAATTGCTTTAATCAATGAACATTTGTTACCTCACTCATCAGCTACTGCTTACCTCGGCTCTGTCTGATTACCTCGCTCAAAAACTCTTCTCTTCCAGAAAGGAATCTGGAAGCCCATCCACAAAGATGCCTTCTTTAAGGCTTACAAATACAAAGTTTTATGAAGAGCTGAGATGATCACACAATAGTATTCCTGTTTGCAGTAATAGTAATGCAACTTAAATTTACATATAATACTATAAAGGTACCCACCATCTCAGAATTTTGATAGTTCATTTACGTGATATATTAAGCCTACCTACAAAGATAGTTACTACATGCTCATTAAAGAAATAAATAAATAAATAAAAATAATAAATAAAGAAATCACTATTAACGCAACTAATAGGTTGGAGCAACGGTCCAAGCCGCTGCCCCTTCCACTCCATCACTTTCCAGGGTGTTTGTGGGTGGCGGGGACTGTTCTTTCCTCTTCAGCCGTGATTATGAGCACTACCTGGCTTGCCAAGGAACCAAAACTGTCTTAGTTCAATCACTGTATTTCTGGCAACAAAGCTCACAGACTCTTGCTGTTACCCTTTTCCAAGAAAAACTTGGGTTCACAATCTTTCACAAAACATGACTCAAAGTAAATGGCCTTCTAATTTCTTAACGGAATTATAGCCTCTACAGCCTCTCAGTTATTGGGCTCTCTTTTTTTCTTTTAGCTCTAAGCTGACACACCATTCTCCTCAATGTAATTTTCAAATCAATTCTGAATATAGAAAAAATGTCATCAGCTCTCTGTAAAATTCTTTGCTTCATCAAAAAAAAAATAACCTGAAATCATATAATTTATATTCTAATGTAGCTATTTCTTACCTTTACAACTGTAACTCTAGTTGAATTCTAAGACAATATTTTTAAATTTTGCCATCAGCAACTCAAAAAATTCACAGGTCTTAAAAGACATATAAACAATAGTTAAATACATAGCAAAGAAAACTACTAATTAATGGCAGCATGATTTGTAATCCATAGTAATGAGTTTTAAAGAATGTGGAAACATTAATCTTGTTTGAGGATTTTTTGTTTTTGGTGAACTGTGCATATACATGCATGTGCATAAAACAGCAACAAAGAATAAAAAGTGAAAATCTGTCAAGTACATAATGACTAGCACATAAGAGGTGTCATTAGGAAAGCTTACACAGCCCACTGAGAAAATGTATTCTCAGGAATACATTTCTGAAGGTAAATTATTCATATAAACTAAATTTGAAGAGAATGCTCATTTTGTCAAGTGCAAATTTCAGTTTGCAATAGATTTCATGTGATCACACAGTGTTGCAATTTTAAAACTTATTCGATGTGTTTGCATGCAGAACACGCTCACCACGCTGTCCCTTCGCCCACGGCTGGCACAACCAGAAGACGCAATGCTTGCGGTGTCATCGTCGAGAAACTACGGATATTAAAAGCAGATAATGACAAAGATGCAGTTTCACCATAGGTACATGGTCTTCCCGTGACCATACGCACAGGAAGGCAGGCTTTGGGAAACACGCAAATGCTCCCTATGAGTATCGATTGTAATTAGCACCACTACTGAGCACCATTAAACCAAAAGGCTGTTTTGAGGCATAATGAATAATCACCCAAAACCAAAAGATAGTTCCAAAGAGCACAAAGATTAAAATAGTATTTACTTTACCTTTTAAGTTAAATGAAAGGAAAAGGGGGGTGAAGCATGTCTCTACTAGCCAAAACCTGCTAGGGACCTCATGCTTTTTAAACCTCTAGGCCCTCTGGGAGCCACTGATTACAATGCATTATAATCTTATAATTCATTAAGTCAATAAATACACTGTCTTTTAGTTTGGGAGAGAAAAATAATCTTCTCAAATGAAATAATTTATGTCAAACACAGAATTTCCTACCACCAAGGACACTGAGACGATGATTCCTGTTGCCCTTTACTCACTCCTGTGCAGCACATGGAGGTATTCTAACATCACTGCGCAGCCCCCTTGCTCTTTCAGCAGCAGTGGAAGACACACCTTCAGTGTGTGCAGGCTGCCTCCATTCTGACGTCACTAAGGAGCCATTCTGGCATCACTGGGGTACTAACTCTGAGGCCCAGCTTGCAAATGAAATCACATTTAGCCAGCACACAAGGACAAGATTCTACACTCGACTAAAAACATTACCATAAGTTTTTTTTTTTTTTTTTTGGCAAGGGACCATCACAGTGGGGACACTAAAAATGACATCAGGCTCAAGAATTGCCAAATGGAATTTTATTACCAGGTGGGTTAAAACTAAACTTCCTGCTGTGAAAAAGCTTTTATCTCCTTAAACATCCCTTTAATAACTTTTTGTTAACTGTAAGAGTGGAATCCTTGATAAATGTCACTTGGAAATGGCAGGAAAAATGAGTCAAACATATACACAGAGGAAAGCCCATATAACTTGCCTATTCTACTCCACAAAGTAACCTATGCTGACCTTTAAGACACTGCTTAATAATTTCTCCAATTTTAACATCATCAAGAATAACAAGGTGTTTCCTAAAAAAGTCATTATTTTCTATTAAAAACAGTAATTAGCACAGTCTTTATGGTGGGTAATATGGTAATATATAAATGTACATACTCTTTGGTTCCCATCATTTCATGATTAGCAATTTACCATGCAGATCTATCTACTCATATAAGTACACAAAAATATACTTGTATAAGCATGTTCATTGTACAAGTATCTGTTGAAACAAAAATCTGACAACCTAAAAGCTCATCAAAATGGGAGGAGTTTTTCAAATGGACAGCCCACGCACTAACAGAATGATGATACACTGCCATTAAAAAAAAATGTGCTGACATAAAACTAATCCCCAAGAGGCACTCAGTGGAAATAGAAAGGGACATGACTTATTTTTTAAAATCTTTTAAATGTCCCCCCGCAAAAAAGAATAAAATAAATCTTTATATACTGATTTGAAAAGATACTGTGAGTAAAGAAACAAGTTAAGCAGCATTATATACATGAATCACTTGCATACTGTTCAAACGTCATACACAAACAGAGGCTGCATTTGGGGGACAGAAACAGGAGAATAGGGGCAGAGGACTTTTACTTTGTACTTTCCTTAAGCTAATATTACGTTTATAAATTTAAAACAAGTTTTAATACTCTAGAAAGACTGGGTAATTAGAATCATCCCAGTTTTGTGTTTTACGTAGCAATTTTTAAAAAGTTGATGTATTTCATTTCTTCTCTCACTCCACTGATTGAAGGGCTAGGAAGCAAGTGGAATGGTTCAATGTATAAAGTAGAGACGAAAAGGAGAAAGAAAAAGGACAGGGCAGCTAACTCACACCCTGAATTACCACCACTGGGGGGAAAAAAAAGAATTTCCAAATGACAGTTACAAATAAATTAAAAAAAAAATTCTAATGGCAGTAGATTCAGACTCATTTAAGAATTATGTGCTACGTCACATTCATACAGCAACCACCAATTCAGACAAATTAGTTCTTGAGTTTGTGTACTGAAGGAAAATGGCAACCCATGCAGAAAAGGGTGAAACACACCACACCCTCAATATTCTGAACTGTGAGTACAGATTAATGAACCAATCAGAAGTGTCTACAGAACATGCAAAGAGACCAGGCAGCTCACCACAGGACTGCTTCGGGATGAACTCGCTCTTGATGAGTGAAAACTGTATTCAGATGGCTATAAAGTTTCCAAGAAAACAGGTTTTACAATAATGATCAGCTCCTTTTCCCGCTGGGAATACATCAGTGCCCCTGGACCTGACTCACCCTGGCTCCCAGGTTAAGGTAACTGTTACTCCCCCGGCTGGAGCCCTACTGCTCCTACCCTCATGACCCAGGAGCCCACGGCAAGAGCAAGGAGAGAAGAAGGGGGTGCCCCGAGAAGCGCTATTCTCATTCTCTCCCTGAGGAACTAATGAGCCAGAAAAGAGGTTTCTCTGCTTGTACTGTCTTCACACTTGAAGCCTCATTTTGCAGCAGGCGCTTCCTCACAGCTTGGGGGAGAGTCACAGTTGACAAGCTGATGGGTCACAGCTTGGAGAGTTATTACAGGTCCGATTAACTGGCTTTTTCTTTGTAAGTAAACTGTGCCCACCTACACCTCACCCTCCTCGCCACCTCCCCCTGCTTGGACTTACAGTTCGAGAACCGTAAGGGTTATATAATCCACCATTATACAATGACACCTGAAGAACAAAGGAAATGCCATTTAGCCATTCAGCGTCAAAGTTATTTTCAAAGTCATATAACTTCTTCAAAGTACTCAGTTCCAAAAAAGCTGAAGAACAGTGTTTAAGTGCACAGCCTCCCGAGGTGATAAGACTCATTTATGTCTGCATAAATTCCTGCGTCAGCCTCAGTAAAGCTTCAGGCTCACACTTCATTTCAACACCACTGGTTACAGCACTGCCTTTCATCATGTTATGAAATTAGGAGAACATTTACCAATTTATTCTCTCAAAAGAGGGAAGAAAACAGGTAAGAAAGTGAGGTACAGAAAGCTTTGCCCACTGTCATGATAAAACTAAGCATAAAGCCTCAGGTTCCCGGTCACTAGAAGAGGCCACAACAAAACAAACAGCCTGAAAGCAACCAACTCAAAATTGCACATTACACAGAGCGATTGTTTTGGCTTTCGAGTCAGCTGGCTTCATTAGAGCCAAGTATTGATGTGGCCAAGGCCACAGCTGTTCCCCTCCAAAAATACGACACGCCATGCCTAGGCAGCCATCTCACACAAGTATGCAAGTGGGGTGGAGCCCATGCGAACCCACCTCCTCTACAGGAAGCCAATTCCAGGCAAGGGCCCACCAACAGCCAGCAGTATCTACCACCGGGAGGAGAATACACTCAGTTTTACTCCCCGAAAGTTCTGTACTATAAGCACAGGCAGCACATTTTGCAGTACACACAGCACTAAAGCCACGTGTCCTTGGCTATTCTGGAGGAAAGATGTCAAGCTAGAGTCAGCACCATGACAATGGCTTTGCCAAGAGTACACACATTGGAAGTGGAAAATACAAACCAGACTGGCACTTCTCAGCAGACCAGAATTTACAGTGGAGGAGGCCTATGGAGAAAGTGCATGATTTAACCCAAAGGAAAGGAACCGGCAGCTCTGAAGGCCCCACACTCCTCAGGAAGTACTAACCCTGTAGCTCTTGGATGTCGCCAGAGGGTCGCTGTACAGGGAGGAAGACTGCTAAGAAACAAAAACAAAACACAAGCAAGAAAAGAAAGGGAGAACTGGTCTCACAATCATGAAAGCTTATGTTTATTCTATATTTCATAATTCACCAGTAATTCATAAGTGTTTAAGGCAGCTAAGTACACACACAGTGAGAAAAACTTAACCGTTAGAAGTCTCTTTAACTATCAATTTTAAGGGATCAGAAAGAAAAACACTTGGAACAGTTTTCTATAAATGTGTTTTAAGTCCCACTGGTCTTTGAACATTAACGTTAGGAGATGAGAGGGCCACCTAAGGAAATGTTCTGGGAACAAGGGCCATGGCACAGGGAGTGTGCAAACCGTGGCCACATCGCAGCAGTTACCAGCAGCTCCTTGACATCGAATGGGCTTATCCTGATTACTGGGGAGCCAGGTAATGAGCTCTGAGTTATTGCTATGAACACTCTTTTCCAAGTGGATTGAAAACCTATATTTCAGAACAAGCCATGGGCAAAGTACTTTAGTTTAATTAGATAAATTATACTGGTCACAGTGAATCCATGCATTAAACAAGGCACAGCATTATTTAAAAAGGAATTAAATCTTTTTTCCTGATGTCATCTCAATACATTTTCAGTTCTTTTTCACTAAGCCCAATCAGACATGGAAAATAAGACTAAATCATGTATGCAGGTTTTGACAACTAAATTATTTTAAATATACTGCGTGCCATATATTTAATATGTTCTAAACGTACGGTGTGCCAAATGCCTTGAAAGAACAAGAGATTCTCACATTACATAATTACATTCTTCTCATCACATATTTTCTTGGTCGTGGTGTTCAGCTTGTGGGATCTTAGTTCCCCAACCAGGGACTGAACTCAGGCCCTGGCAGTGGAAGCGCTGAGCCCTAACCACTGGACCACCAGGGCATTCCCTCTCATCACACTTATAGTTCATATTTCCACATGTACACTTTTAGTAAAAGGACATACACCGTGATATGTATTGATGCCTACAACTTATTTTGAAATGTGCCCTTCCCAAAAAGATGGACTGATGGAAACACAGTGGGACAGTCAGACAGATAATTACACGATAAAGGAAATACAGTAAAAATGTTCATTGTCGAATCTGAGTATAGGTATGCAGGTGGTTACTATACAATTCTTTGAACTTTTTTGTAAATGTAAATATTTTTCACTTAAAAAATTGGAAAAAATGGTACTCATTAATAAATGTGGTGATTCAACACTTACCATCATTTAAAGATACACTCACACAGACAATGTGAATTCAGTTATCACAAACCTGTACAAACACAGCCATTCACAGATTAGTCCTAACTAGTCAAAATGCAAAACAGGGGATTAGAAATGTGTTAAAGTTGGATAAAACAAATAAAGCCAAAAAATCTTGTGACAAACCCGAGAATAGTAGGCAGAGGTGGGTTTGCTATGTCTAAGACTGCTATAGTTTCTTTGGTCAAAGTAGAGGCCACTCTGCAAAAAGCAAAATCAAACACATTTTTCTTAGGTTAAATGCTGTTAACCTAACAACAATGACAAAATTGGATATTGCCAAACCCCTTCTCCAAAACAATGATTTTAAAGATTTGAATTATATTAAGTCAAAGTCAAAATAACAGCGATTTCAAGTCTCTCAAAGAAGACTAATATTAAAGGTTAACTTTTCAAACCAAATCATTGCTATTTTTTTATTTTTTTTACTTTAAAAAGAATATAAACCCTCAGATAAAATAGAAAGGAAATAGGAAGTGAATTATTCTCATGTCACACTTAGGAATGTCCTTGAAAAACCCAGGATGAATGGATAATTACTACTTTTATAATCTATTTGGAAACATCACAGA
>NW_011494615.1:4727579-4760765 GCF_000754665.1 Bison bison bison
ATTTTTTTTTCAAAACTCCTCCTATTTCCATTATTTGTTCAAATAAACTGATCAAATTAAATTACCAAAGAAAGAGTGTGAGCAGTAAACATGGTTTGGTCTACGGCAGGTTCATCTTCAATATACTAAGGGAAGCAATTACATTACTGTGATTGCTTGAGGGGGGAAAGAAATCATCTAAACAATTTCAGCCATCTTTTTTGCTCAAGGTTAAGGAAGCCCAGGCAACCACTGACTGAAAGACGGCTCCTCCACTGTTGACACTGCAATAGGGGACAGCCCTCCTCCCATCGCAACCCTGCCCTGCCGACCGCCTGCACCACACCCTCTGAGAGGCTCCATGACTCACTTCTCCCCAGAGCTCCCAATACTCCACCTGCCAGGTCTCACTAATGTCCTCCCATTTCATCCTCGCCTCCTTCCTCATTTCTACCAGCCAAAGGTTCCCACCCCGCTCTCCACCTCACCAATGGCCAGAGCCCTAGCCAAGGGAGCCCTGAGTTAGCAAGGAGCTTGGGCTGCACTTCCTCTGCCAGTGCTGTTGCAACTCGACAGGGAAGAGGTGTTCCCAGCACCCCAAATGGGCACTGTAGACATTTTTTTTTCCCCACAGCAACGCCATTTAGCAGGTTGGCTGGAATGGAGAGCACTATTAGTCCTACAGTTTAATTACACTATAGGTTGAAGAATTTTCTGCAAGACAGCATGGGAATTCTGCCATCATAAACTTTGTTGTTTCTACCAGAAAATTAATTTCAAGTTCCCAAATCTCAAATGTATAAAACAATCATTCAGAATGACAGCTACATGTGAGTTTCGTACTGCCTATAATACCACAACTGTGCTTAGTTGTTCAGTCGTGTTCGATTCTTTGCAACCCCATGGACTGTAACACACCAGGCTCCTCTGTTCACAGGGATTCTCCAGACAAGAATACTGGAATGGGTTGCCATCCCCTCCTCTAGGGGATCTTCCCAACCCAGGGATCGAATCTAGGTCTCCCTCATTGCAGGCAGATTCCGTCTGAGCCACAGGGAAGCCCAATATCACAACTAAATCAATTCAAATATCCAAAATAAGTTATAAGAATCTCACTAAACCTATTAAGGTACAGTCCTCCAAAGGGCAATTCATAGATGAAAATACAGTATTAATGAACTTAGTGTGACACTTTCCTAACTCTAGCCACCAGGGTTAGCATACGTTAGTGAAGTGCAAGTCGCTTAGTCATTTCCGACTCTTTGCGACCCCATGGACTGGGGCCTGCCAGGCTCCTCTGTGCATGGAATTCTCCAGGCAAGAATACTGGTGTGGGTATCCTATCCTTTCTCCAGGGGATCTTCCCGATTGAGGGATCGAACCAGAGTCTGCTGCATTGCAGGTGGATTCTTTACCAGCTGAGCTACCAGGGAAGCCCATCATATGTTAACTTGATATTAAATCTTGTAAATGAAAACAAAATTATTTTTAAATAAGGTTCTGGTAAGTCATGTTTCAGTATATTATCAGGTTTCAATAATGCCTGAAGAGCACACTAATGCAGTCATAATTCTTAATTTCCCTGAAAGGATCAGTGAATTTTACAACCACACAAAATACTGTGATATGAGACACAACAGAACTAACCAGTGGGTCTTTATGAGAACCAGAAGATCTCTTCTTCATTCCGTAAGAGTGACTGTAAGAATGATTCTGGAAGTAAATATTGATGTTAACTTTAAAGATCACATAGTGCAGTTTTAAGATAATTTAATAAAGTGCATCTTAAAATCATACATAGAAAAAGGCCCACATGAGACATCGAGTAGTCTACATGCACGCACCTGTTAGTGGGAAACGGGCTCAGACACACAGCCTGCCCACATACCAGCATCCCCCTCATCCCTGCTGTGCCATCCAGCTCGGTGCTGAGCCAGCTGAAGACTGAATTAGGACTCAGAACCAGCAGGCTCTAAGTGGGGGCCTTCATGCCACACCTCATTTGAGTCTCCGCTTCTTTAAAAAGGTATGAGTGACAAGAGAGGCCACTTCCTTTTGCAGTCCTCCTTACCTAAAGGCCAAAGAGCAATCCTGTGTACCCACCAAAGCACGATGAGAACAGAAAACGTAACACGGCACTGCCTGAGACAGTCCTCTTAACCCGAGTTACGGGTCCCGCAGCAGGTGCTGCTCAGCGGAGAGCAACCTACACAGCGTGGTCTGTCTCATTAGAGCAGCATCATTAGATAATAACCTGACATCCTTGGATGTAACTTCTAGGAGTCAGAGCCAAGTGCATGTGAGGGGATAGAAGACAGCAATACTACTAAACAGGACAACTGGCAGAGAAGAAGTGCAATGTGGATATGCACCTTTGGTCTGAAAGGAGGAGATGCAGCTAGAAGGGGCCTAGCCGTCAACAGCCTGCTCTACACACACCACCTGAAACATGCACAGCTAGATCCTGAATCAGTGATTACAAATTCATTCTCCTTTTTTTTAAAGTCCATATCTTTCTTTTAGACATTACTACTCTGAACATAAGAGCTGTGGCAACGTATGGATACATTAACCCAAGAAAAACACACTACAGGTAAACTTCCTTGGCCAAAATGACATGCCATCAAAAAACCAAATCAAGCAAAAAGGAGTGGAGGAACTGACGTTTCAGTTGTCACCTGAATCCTCTCACACCTGCTGGCTTGTGACACAGAACATAAGACATAGCAGGTATAGCTGTAAAACATGCTGCTGTAGTTCAGTACATCTCACAACACCGCTGGAAACAGGTCTTCCAGGGCACTGAGTATGTGTCAGCTGGGTGACTCATCATTTTAAGATGAGTCCTGAATGGGAAAGCAAAAAATTTTTATATGATCCTGAGATCTTAAAAGGCAAAGCTATTCAAGTGCTAAACCATGCCACAACTACACACTAGAATTTGCCGTTAGTCATATATTTCCCCCAAACATCACAACAGACCTGTGACAAAGTTAGACATAATCTAGGATTAGCATCACCAATTGTTTATAAAGTGAAACTATATTTAACACAAAGTCATGCAATACATACTAATGATGAAAGTCTTGATGATCTATCCTTAAGAGCATCATACTGGATTTCAGGAAAAGGTGGAAGTTGGTTGTATTTCCAAAATCAGAAATATAAAGGCGGGGGGAAGCAACATTCATAAAATTATGAAAAATCCAGCACTACTTTAAAATCCCCAAATTATTCAACATAATAGCTGTGACACCTGAATTAAAGAACACTCTCCCCCCCTCACTCTTTCCTAGTATAGGTTATTGTTAAACTACATGTACAGGAAAAACTTCATGTTCTCATTCAGATCCAGAATTTATAATCAGTAATGTTCAGATGATTCACCCCAGCACAGTGCAGCACAAAACACCCAAGGAAGCCTTTAAACACAGGAATTAAGCATCCTAACGGTCTGTGAACATCGTTGTCCATCATGTGAAACGTGGCAAAAGCAAGTCATGGAGAAGCAATGAAGCAGGAACACATAGCTATATGATAAACTTACCAAAAAACAAAACTAAAAGACAAACAACTGCAGCACTAAAATGGGGAGAGCTCCCTCGGATCTGCTTGTGCACACACCTGGAAAGCACCCCTTCTCAAGAGCTTTCGCTATGAAAAATAGCGAACAAAGCTAGAAACCTGGTCAGAGCAAAGTGTGGAATGGATAGTATACATATAAAAGTGGCATGAAATATAAATCAAAGAAAATAGATATAAAATTTATGACAAGACCAGAAAACCATATTTCCTGTCGGGTCTTTAAGAAAATAATACGTTTAGCACCACATGTCAAATCCAAGAAACCAAATTAAATAGTAACTACTCAGATTTGTGTTTTCCTAATTTTTTTAAGCATTCTAGTCAGATTTTTTAAGCAATCTTGCCCAGAAGAGCAATGTATAAAACAAAAGCAATGAACAAGTTCCTCAGGTAGTTTGGTAAAAATATCTTTCTTTTGCAACTCTTATACCCATTTAGGATCTTAGGGAACACTATTCAGAAACCTGATCTAAAGTAATGTTTTTCTAAATGTGGACTGCAACTCATTAGTAGTTCATAAAATCAATTTATGGGTTCAACCAACATTAAAAAAATACAAAATACTAGAGTGGATCACATACAGTAAATATTATTTTTTTTAATTTGTTTCTGTATTTTTTATATACTTATATACACACAAAAACAGGCACATCTCTGCATATGAATACTGGATTACAGTGTAAAATGTATTCCTGTCATAGAGGCTGCAATTTTAAAAAGCCTAAAATACACCAAAAGGTAAAATTTAAAAGTGTAGTTCTAATAAAGCATTAAAATAATAGTTCAGACAGAACAAAGGTTTCAATTCATACTTAATGAGATGATCATTCACAAAAAATAATGCAGAAACTCCCCCAAATGTATTTCATAAGTATAAGGCTAAGTGGTATAATTTTACCACTGGCAAAATTAAATTCAGAGAAAATGATATTGCAATAAATACTAAGAGGTACTGAAGCAAAATATCTGCATTTGCATAGTTTTCTTATATTATGAAAACAGAATATAAAGTGTTACTACATGTGTAAAAAAAAATCTTGTTTATCCAAAATTTTCTAAAATGCCTAATGGTGTGCATTTGGTGGTAAATGATGTGCGTGGTAAAGTCACTGTGGTGAATGACATTTCACTGAAAATAAAGTTCCTTCTCTATGAAAGTTTTACCTGTGACTTCTTTCAGTTAACAAAATACTTTTGTTTTTAAAAAAACAAAAAAAAACCCATGACCAAAACACGTATTACTCAAATCACACACTCTTGCATATAAGCTATTCCATCCTCCCAAACAGGTAAGTTCATTGAAGGATCAGTCTTAGTTCTCATCCTCTCTGTAACACCTGGTCTTCTGCAAAAGCATAAGATTTAACAAGTTGAACTGAAAATGATCTACTTTGATTTTCTTTTTCTAAAATATAATGCAGAGCTCAGATAATTTTATTTTATTTATCTATTTATTCAGCTGTGCTGTGAAGCTTGCAGGATCTTAGTTCCTTGACCAGGGATGCAATCTGGGCCCCAGCATTGGAAGAGTGGAGTTCTAACCACTGGACCACTAGGGAATTCCCTCAGTTTTAAAAACTGGTGAATCTGGTAGGAAAATCCACAACCTGGACATCCCAATTGCTACTACTGGTTGTACACCTGGTGAACAAAAAGAATCCTCCAGTATGTGACAGTTGGCATTTATGTTGTTTAAAAGCAAACGATTCATCAAGGAAGAGAGAACTGAAAATATTTCCAAACTTCCTATTATAAAAAGTATTAAAAAGCAGGCTACAGAAACAAAAGTTCGGCAAGTGTTTGTTTCTGTGGGAATGGACCTATTGCTCAAGCCCCCGGGCGCCGTGAGTCAACAGTGAGTGCACAGTACTAACGCTGCACATTTCTCTGGGCTACACGCCACGAGGTCGTCACTGCTGGGTGTGCGGGCTCTGCTCCAATGTGTCCCCGTAACGTCCTTCGATGGGCTCTTCCACGGAATTAAACAGTGTAGGAGTAAATGACAGAATAATAAATTCCAAGCATATTAAAATTAAATTCATTAAAATTGTACTAAAGCCACTGATATATAAATAATAGGAACTAATAAAAAACAACAGTAAAGCTCTCCACCAGTGAAAACTGTGATGCATCCCTACCACTCTGATTCAAGATTACCTCATTTTCTAATTTCGGATCTCTTCCTTATAGTCTTCTTGTATTTCAATACATAAAAGCAGTGACCAAGCAGTCAGATTTTTTTTTTTTTAAAGGTAGATTGCTTTTTAAAGAAGCACTGTTTCAATTCTAAACTCAGGGCTTTGATTTAATCTTCCTTCCCCAAACCTACCATCTTCAACCATCTTGAACTATCTCTGCCTTATTTTTATACAGAAAGTCTATAGCATTGATACCATCTCTAGCCCCACATAGCTTCAGGCAGGACACTTTTCAAAGAAAGCAGTTAACTGGACAAAAGGAGAGATCAAAGTCCGCAGAATGTGGCATGAAACCATAAACACATCTTCCTCATATCCAAGTACTGCTAATGTTCATGTATCAAATACAAGGTCCAAAAGTCTTAGACTTTTTAATATACAGCTCATATGTTTAAAAAAATAACCAGAAAAGAAATACCAAAACCCCAAATAATATAGCAAACCCGAATAAAATTTAGGTCAGGGTTTTAAGCCATCACATGTATTTTTACAGAGAACACAAGTTGTCTACATTTTCGGTATAATATAGATGGTAAAGTTATTCTAAAAGGCAATAATCTGATGAAAATTTAAAACTCCCAAAATTATCAAGTTAGAAAAAAGAAAAAAACTTATCTCAACTATATTTCTTTTATACTGTGTTATTAGTAAGCTTTCATTTCAAATCAGACATTTCTAAGAAAGTCTAAAAATTTTTTGTAAATGCACACTAACAGTAGTACTGAAGTCTCTACAACGTAAAAATTTTACTAATCTTGAAGTTCACAGACTGCTTTTTAAAAATATTAGGAGTTTTACTTTTTGCTACATAATAGCAAATTTTCATAACTACCATAATGAAATAAAATACTATTTGAGTTCTAGTTATATCTTAAATTTAACGATGTAATTTCCATGAAATGAAAATCAATCTCACTTTATAGACACTGAGTAAACAATTCCTTATTTAATTGCAGATTTATTTTTTGTTTGTTTACAGATTTGTTTTAAAAACAAATTAGGTTGAACTTGGATGGCTTTACCATTAGGTTAAACTAATACGTAAGTTTCCCATGCAAATTTACAAATAACCAGCTTGAAGACTGTGAACTTCACACTATGAACATTACAATAAGTCATATATTAAAAAAAAAAAAAGGTGAGATGGGATTATTTTCAAAGCCCTCCAAGCTCAACTTTTAAGCTTTTGTTAACTCCCTGTGAGAAAAAAAAAAAAAAAAAAAAGGCACCAAAATTTCTCTAAGGAGAAGCAAGACAAATTTATTATCTTAAAGCTCTTTTCCTTTAAAATCATTCTTAAACCACTAGTTAGATTTCTATAAAGGCTTTTTAATATTCTTATAAATCTAAATTTTTATAATCAACCAAAATGTTTATGATTCAAGTACTAGCTTACTAATTTATTCCAAAAAGCCAGTAGATTATATTCACAATAAGAAATATAACCACTCCTGGCAACAACTGTACATTCGGAAAACATCACCTCGCCTGCCATTCAATTTAGCGTATGTGCATGTGCAAAATTTATGGCCAAAGCTGCACTCGGCCAATACGCAACAGACTGTAACACAAGGAAAAGTATCTAAAAAATAAAACGTGGTCTTAAGAACGTAAGTGAATTAAAAAAAAAGAAATATAACCAGAGTAAAAGACTATTTAAGAATGCAAACATGTCAATAACTAGTATACCAGAACACACTCAGTTTAATACAGTGTATTTTCAAGATAGGAAAAAATACAAGATAGGAACATTATACAAGATAGGAAGAAAACTAGACCTGGGGATATTAACAAATATAGATCTTAACAAGAACAGAATTTTACTGATGAAAAAAAATCTAGATATAAGCACATATACTATATTAATAATGTACAAATTAAAAGCATTGCTCTAAGGCAATGTGCTTTAAGCACAACTCATTAAGAACAGAGATCAGCTTTTTTGGCACAATATGCAAGCCTTTAATGAACAATTTCTCATTTATTTTGATTTACGATGATATACACTAAAAACTTGAGACAAACTACAAAATATTAATCAAAATATTGAAGCATGATCATTTCTATAAATATGGTAAGACAGGCGTTTTAAAAATCAGTTCAATTTACCACTGAATAAAACTATTAGTCACCCATGCCACCAAATAATAAATTTCATTAAAAAAATTATCATTTAAAAAAATCTGAAAGTAGGAAAAATCTGAAAGTTAGAACCATGCAGGTGTTATTTTATAAAATCAATCTTATTATTTTGTAATGATTTTACAAAATCAAAAGTCCTTTTACAGAAAAAAAGTAAATATACATGTTAATAGATGAAAATATTTACGATTTTAGAATTGATTTACTTATAGCAATAATTTGAGAGAAAATACCACTTTCCAATGAAAAGAACTTTACCAATATTTTCTCTTTTTTTAGAAAAGACAAAGGGATAGCTTTGCTATTAGGGTGTAAACAACTTAAAATACCAACCCCGTGACTGCCAAGACTTCGAATGGACAATGCATCCTCAACTCCCTGATAAGATAAAAACAAACACAGTAAAGGTGTGTGAGTGGCTGCAGCAAGCTGATGAGGAAAAGTATCAGAGGCAAGTTTGTAGGTTATTACAAACCAGAGAAGGACGACGATGACTGGATCTGTGGGAAGACCTGGCCCTTTCCGACTCTTCCTGGGAAGGGAGAAAGTACGTGGACAGTTAATCACTGAGCAGAGGGCTGCCTATCAGAACTGAGCACAGAGGGGAGTTTCCTCAAGGCTGAGTTTGGGCAGTCACATCCCTCCCTCAGTTGGAAGGGAAGCAGAAATCATCTCAGCAATGTTTTCATTTGAACAAGTGTATGTATGTCTGGCCATTTGTAGAATGTACTCGATATATGACCAAGAGAGCTCAATATACCAAGATAAAAATTAGTAAGTATACTTAACCAACAGAAATTGAGGTCAGCATTAAAAGCAGACTTTGATCTATTTTTTATGATGTTAGTTTATGCAAAGCAGGAAGAAATGTTTATTACAGATGTAGTTTACAGTGAAAATGTATTCTTTTAAAAAGGTTTGGGTTGTAATTTTGCGCTCATTGCCAAAAATTTTTTTCTTTTACCACTATAACTGGGAAAGCAAAGAACAACTAAATGAAATAGCCCCTGACTGTGTATTGTTAATATGAAAAACTACTTATAATTATGAGAAACTAAATACTTTAGAGTTGATAAAGTTGCTTCAAAAGTTATGCCTTATGAAGACTGTAAAAACAAAACACACAAAAAAACCCAACTGACTAAATAAATGTAATTCTAATTTTTTCCATATTCATCTATTAGCACTGTGGCATTAAGTACTGAGTCATGTGAAATTAAATGACTAGTCCCTAGAACCTAATCAACTGTAAGAAACTTCTGATCTTTCAGAATTTCAAAGTTTGGAGTGTCAATTTGCACTGACTAAGAATCTACACACAACTGGCCAACTGGGTTCACAGGTAATCAACACTGCTTTTCCCAAAACACACCAAAACTTCAACACCCCATGACAATACAGCACAAGCATCATGCAGATGGAATAATTGGATGTGGCTACGCCTGATCATTCATTGTGAATCCAGCAACAGTAATTCAACTGAAACACCACAATTTAATGCTTTGTTTTGGTCATGATCTTTGAATACAATTCCAAAAAACGCCTGCTTGTCATATGTCGTGTACATTGATGCATTTGATCAAATCTGTTCAGAAGTCTGTTTATATGTACCAGGATGATTCAATAATTCAATGTTCAACATGGTGCTCTGATCTTTAGGAAATCATCACTGATTCACAGTTTTGTTATGTAATAGGCACATGTAAGCTGTAAGAAGCCAAGCAAGTTTCTTTCCTCTCTTTGACTATCAGGTGACGTATCACAAAACTTTGGGGGGCATGAGTGTTAGCCCAGCAGTGTAGGTACAGCTTACTAATGGTAACAAGTTCTAGGCTAGTTAGCTTTGTTAGTTGAGGTTAATTCTATGTGCCCCCTCCTAGTGTTATTTGGGGTACCAGGGTGACATATCAATACAAGGTTTAACGTTCAGTTTTCTCTTTATTCTATCCTTTCTTTTCATTCCACCTACCACACAGGCGCACTTTTAAAAACCTGCCTCTAAAGAGCACATCCCATTAAACATGCAGCAAAGACAGATGCATTCATATTTATCCTTAATTATGCCTATTATAAAAATAACTCTAAATAACACCACAGTAAGTATCGGAATATCTCTAGATTTACACAGCTTTCTTTTTAGCACCATTTGGAAAAAATGACCTAATGAGTTCAGAAAACTACAGAATAAAATATAAGCCCATAGAGGCTGGCTAATTTAAAGTGACAGGATACAGTTTATTCCACAGTCATAACCTACACCTGAAGCCAGCACTGTTCAGCAGGCCTTTCATCGACAGTGGAGATGCTCTGTGTTTGTGCTATCTGGTATGGCAGCCACCAGCCACAGGTGGCCACTAAGCATTTAAACTGTCAGAAGTGCAACTGAGGAACCAAAGTTTAATTTTTATCAATTCAAGTCGAAACCTAATTACCCACATAAGGCTAGTGGCTACCATATGTACAGTGAGGCAAGCTCAGAGCAAATTTTTATTACACCAAAAAGACTCCAAGCACATACTTCACTAAGAGTCTGCCGTGGAACACTACTCTTCCACAGAAAGGCGGGCATTCCACGTGGTCTTTAACTACTGCCTTTACCTGGAATGCTACCGCACAGTGGCAGACAGGGAGATACAGAAGGAAACCCTGTATAAACCAAAGACCCTAGCACCAAATCTAGAATTATTTTTAAGAGCTAGAGGATCCTTAGAGATCATCTAGTCTGATCCTTTCATTTTATAGTACAATAAACAAAAAGCTGCATCACAAAAAGGTTTGGGGTCAACAAAGCTAGAAAGCTGGACCAGCATTCAGACCTTCTGACTCACCATACCACTGAACCAATCAAGATACTATCCTATACTGGCCAAATCCAGATTTAACTACATACAAAGAACATGAAGAAAGGGGCAAGGTATCCTAGTTTTCTACTCTGGAATACAAAAAAAGCTTCATTTCCCAGGTATTTCTAAAGGACTATTAAAACTGCCAAAAGGCTTTTTTAAAAATTAATCACCAGAAAGTCAATAGAAAAAGATTTCAGCAACGTTTTTAGGTACCAATTACAAGGCAGACTATCCCTCTCCTTCCACAGTTCAGAAGACAAAATATTTTCACTGTCTTGGGAAGCCTTATAAATATAAAGGATGAATGAACAGGACAATGCCTTCAAAGAGAGTTTTCTATCTTTTAAGGCTTCCTGAAAAATTATGTTTGATACATTTAAGTTAGATAAATGGAAATGAAATATACCCTGTTTTTAAAAGTTCTCTTTAAGTTTTTTTTTTTTTTTAAAGCTGACAGCCCTCTGCATATACCTGGACATCTCTGACAATAAATATTGGATTCAAGGGGGGAGCTATCCCCCTCAGTTTTTTTTTTTTTAATTAATTCACTTATTTTAATTGGAGGCTAATTACTTTACAATATTCTGGTGGTTTTTGTCATACATTGACATGAATCAGCCATGGGTGTACATGTGTCCCCCATCCTGAACCCCCTTCCCATCTCCCTCCCCACCCCATCCCTCAGGGTTGCCCCACTGCACCAGCTTTGAGTGCCCAGTTTCATGCATCAAACTTGGACTGGCAATCTAGTTCACATATGGTAATATACATGTTTCTATGCTATTCTCTCAAATCATCCCACCCTCGCCTTCACCCAGAGTTCAAAAAGTTTGTTCTTTATTATCTGTGTCTCTTTTGCTGTCTCACATATAGGGTCATTGTTACCATCTTTCTAAATTCCATATATATGTGTTAATATACTGTATTGGTGTTTTTCTGACTGACTTCACTCTGTATAATAGGCTCCAGTTTCATCTACCTCATTAGAACGGATTCAAATGTGTTCTTTTTAATAGCCGAGTAATAATACTCCATTGTGTATATGTACCACAGCTTTCTTATCCATTCTGCTGATGGACATCTAGGTTGCTTCCATGTCCTGGCTATTGTAAACAGTGCTGCGATGAACATTGGGGTACACGTGTCTCTTTCAATTCTGGTTTCCTCGGTGTGTATGCCCAGCAGTGGGATTCCTGGGTCGTATGGCCCCCTCAGTTTTAAATTAGGAAACCTCACAAACTGCATTTGCTCTTTCAGATTCCCAACACGTCACTGCTTCAGACACCCGGCTTACAGGCAGCAGTACTGGCTAACCTAAGACTACCTGGGGGCCCAGAAAGACACAGGCCCTTTTCTTCTTGGTCCGTCCACCTCCCACTCCACCATCAGCACATGGGGCACCCTTGCATCCCTTTGAATTCCGGCTCTGCCAACAACTAAAGCTGTTCACTTTGCCAACCCTTTCTCACCTACCTATAAAATGGAGAGAGTGGACCTGTCTTACAATGGGGACTGAACACGTATGTAAAAGGTATGAGCACAATGCTATGCTATGCTAAGTCACTTTAGTCGTGTCCGACTCTGTGTGACCCCATAGACGGCAGCCACCAGGCTCCCCCATCCCTGGGATTCTCCAGGCAAGAACACTGGAGTGGTTGCCATTTCCTTCTCCAATGCATGAAAGTAAAAAGTGAAAGTGAAGTCGCTCAGTCATGTCTGACTCTCAGCGACCCCATGGACTGTAGCCCTCCAGGCTCCTCCATCCATGGGATTCTCCAGGCAAGAGTACTGGAGTGGGGTGCCATTGCCTTCTCCATGAGCACAATGCTGGCACACAGACATGTACTCAACATTAGCTTCATTCCTGAGCCTCATGCTCCGGTGTTCCCTATTCACATCCAACAGCCCACTCACGGGCGAAAAAAGTGCTAAATTAGGAGAAATTTTTAGTATAGGAAGATTCTTCCTTCTAGTCATCGATAACCCAACTGTTTGTCTATGCATTATTTATTATAAATTTATTAGTAATTTATATTTTACACTGTGATGCTCACATGCCAACTTCTATGATAAGTTCATAGACAGAAAGCAGCCAGAAAGACAAGGATAGGATAAGAAGTTAGAGGAAAAATCAGTTTGAACGAAGTGCCAGAAGGGGTCGGAATGTTAATTACTCTATCTGAAACAAAACCCCACCTTCTCTGCCTGTCCAAATCCTACCTATTAGTTAAGACTTGGACACCTGCGTTTTAAACCCTAACCCAAACTGCTCCTTTCAACATAAGAATTAAATATTAGACTTTTAACATAGGCTTTTTTTATTTAATGCTTTGATCTGCCCTAAGATATTAAAATCCTAGGCAATTTAATTTGAGAACTATAATACATAATTATAAAAGGAAATTAATATTTCCACTTTTGCAATTAAGAATTATTTCTCTTAACTCATGCAAAAATATTCTTAAGACATCATCAGTAATATTAAGCCAGTTACATGCAGAAGACACTTGAATTATAAAATAAGCTATCTTTAATAACAAGAAAGGACAGATTCTACTCCAAAATAACAAACACATACATGAGGAGTGGCTTAATTTTAAGTAACCAAACACCTTTTTTCTCTCTTTTTTAAAATATCACAATGAGAAGTATGATGAAGTTTTAAAATTTGTAGGTAAATACAATCATAAATATTTAAATTCTGGTTATACCTTAAAATGCTATTCTAGAACGGATTTGCTTATGAAAGTTGCTTGTTATGCAATTAAACAGTGGTTCTTAACCTCTTAAGGATCACAGACTCCTTTTGAGAATCTGATAATAAAAATTCCTGTGGCCATTTCACATGAAAATATACACATACTCAAAACCTGGCATGGGATGTCCTCACCCCATCCCCCAAGCCTATTCACACACCAAGCTAAGAACCCCCGAAATCAGAGGCAGCAAGGGCACTTATCAACACTGAAAAAAGCTCAAATTTAGGACTGACTCACAGTAAGTCATACATTACTGGTTGCAATTTGCTCTTGCAGCTAACAAATTTGGGAGTGACAGCATAAGACTTGAAAGGAAACTGAGAGAACTAACAACATAAAAGTAATTTTCAGAGGGGATGAAAGAATGATTTGGTTCATCTTTCTATGAAGAACCTGATATAGCTTTTTAAAAAAGAGAGAAAAGAAGAAAGGGGCAGGGGAGGAGAAGGCGGGACGGAGAGGGGTGGGCAAATTTTAGGGACAGAAGAACAAATCCACAGAGAGAAAACACATTCATCTACTCAATCTTTCTTGGTCAGGAGCATTTATGAGATGAGCGTGAGGCTCTAACTACAACGAAAATGGCCGGACTCCAAGCACACATTTGGTCCACTACAGGCAGAAGAGACACTCGCTGACCTTTAGGTTCAAACATGACAAACACTCCTACTTGGCAAATGATTAGTCAATGTTTTACTTTGAGATTGCATATTTCAGCAACTGATCACAACATGCAGGGCAGGCAATTCTGGCCTACCAGCCACTTCTGAATCTGTCCCCATTTCCGGTCAAAGGAATGATGAGAGTGCTACAAATGCAAAAGTTTCACAAACTCAAGTTTCCGACAGACTGCCTGCTATGGAAAGTCTTAAACTAATCACATACATTTGTCCTGAAAGGCAATGATTGTTAATTCAAAGTTACACATTCAAAATACACAACATACTAAGCTAAATATGTTCAGTCTGCAGCTCAGAGAACTACAAATAAAACTTAAACTTAATAACTCTATTCTTATAGTTCACTACAATTTTAGGAATATAAAACACAATGCATTGTATTGTAACATTTCATCTCAAGCCAAGAACTGCATTCAATATTTGAAGCTATGAGGTAAAAAAAAAAAAAAAAAAAGCAATATATTAACTGTTTTTGGCTTTGTTTTTGAGCTGTGACAATATGGACTCTATACACATCTCTCTAACTCATTAACAGAAAATTCACCACAAACCTCAAAACAAAGTGTTTAACATTGCCCTGCAGCTTTTTTCCCCCTTTAAACTAAAACATCAGAAATGGTTTTTATGGGAATTTTCAAAGTCAGGTCAATGTCAGAAGGAAAGAGTAAAAAAGAGTATTTGTTTTCTTTTAAAGCAGCCCAACTTCTATATATGTCTAGTTATAAAATTTTTTTTCTTTTTTGCTTTTCTCACTGATAATTAAAACAGACGGAAATGTATTAGCTATACAAAAGTGTAACATAAAATCAATCATAATTCCACCACAGATAAACCAAAGTACTGAGAGTGATCACTTCTTTCCAGTAGTTTTTGATCTATATATGGATACTAGTTTTTGTAACACAAGACTGGAGTCCTAAAAGTGCTACAATTGTGGGATTTTTTTTTTTCCATTTTCTTATACGAAGATTTTCCTCCATTATTAAGTATGCTTACAAACTATATGGCTGTATGATTTCACAGAGCTTAACTATGTATTTATCACGATATAGTCAAAATTCTAGGACATTTAGGACTATAGTAAATAATTCTGTCACCTCTAAGTCTTCTTTGGCTATTACAAGGACTTTATAACCCAACAGTAACTTATGACAAGAGGTATACAGGTGTCTGCTGTTAATTTCAAACAAATACTGCACTAACTTGCTGACACAGAATGGCTCATCAAAACACATACATCAGGTTACTCTATTCCCAGTATTTCAAAAGGAACCAGGTTTACTTCAGAAGGAAACTAGCCTTCTGAAGCAACGACACAAAACAGGGTTATTTTCCCCAGTTACCTCTTTTTGCTGCCGTTCCAGTTCTCTCATGCGGATATCTCTTGCTTCTGCCCGGGCAGCCCGTTTTGCTGCCAGCCTTGCCTCTGCCTGAAAAGTAACAGAAAGATTCAGCTTTATTTAAAAACCAGTGCCTCCAGCACCATCCCTCTAGACCAGCCTGGAGGAGAGAGAGCCGAAAAGAGTGGGGACACAGGGTTGCCCACCAGCAGCCTGGTGACCTCTTCAGTCTACACCCCCTCCACAACTCACTTCTTTTTCTAGTCTCAGAGTCTCCTGAAATCTGGGCCTTCATGCACAACTGTCTGACTTGATGACATATTCAAAACAGTTTACACTGTTCATTGTAGGTTTCTCCAAACTTGCTTTTTCCAGTATTTCTTTCCCCATCAGTTTAATCATACAAATTGGAAATGGCAGGGCTGGCCCCTATTTCACTGTGGGCATCACCAATATTCACTCTCCAAGTGCTGTCAATTCTTGACCAACTCTTGGGTTGAGTTTCCCTCCAACCCATCTCTCTTTCTTTATGCTCACGATCCCTGCTTATTTCAGGAACTCTTCCTCTCTCTCTCTCCGAGATATGCTTCACATGCCATCAGATTCACCACTTAAAAACATACAATTCAATGGGTTTTTAAGTATATTCACAAAGTTGCACAATTATCATCACCATCTAATGATACTTTTGTCACCCCAAAAGGAAAACCTGTACCCATTAGTTGTCACTTCCCATTACCCAACTCCAGCCCCGGGCAACCATCAGTCTACTTTCTGTCTCTCTGAATCTGCCTCTTCTGGACACAGCATATAAATGAAATCATATAATAACTCTTTATCTCCTGGACACTGCAACTGCCTCCAAATCCATCTACCTGACTTTAGACTCGACTCGACAATTCATCGTCTATGTGGTTACATGACTGCCCATCTGCCTTACAAAACACATTTCTGATCAAATCAATCATTTTGCTCTGTAAAACACTCCAGGGGCTCCCCCTCACTCACTGTTAAAGCAAAAATTCCATAGACCAGCACAAAGAGAAGACAGGAGACGAAGAGCAAAAACAGAGATAGTTTCTCCCAGTCAGTTCTCTGCCTTTTTTCCCCCAGTTGGCCCCAGCTTCACCAGCTGCATCCACCCCTCTCCATTCCCGGACCTCATCTCCTGGGCTGGGAGGTTCAGCCTCTCTTCACAGACTGTTTGCTGGCAGGAGGTATTCTCCCTTCTCTCTCATTCAGCGACCACACTACTTTCTATTAAGAGCTCCTCCAGCCCCTCTGTCACAGAGTAATGCTCTACGCACATGCCCCTACCATGACTTATGACACTGTGTTAAACGTATTATATGGTATTAAAATTACATGCTCTGTCGCCCCTATGCCTCGGTGTCTGCCAAACAAACAAGACATTTCCAGGCCATGGGCCAGTGTATCAAGGAAATGAGGCAACAAAACAGCCTGATGTACCACATGAAACTAAAAAATCTCTGTCGTTTCTCTGGGAGTGGTTTCCTGGGTTCTTGGCCGCATTGTAACTCTGATTCAGATCCCTCCTCTGATAAGGACAGTAGCTGCTGCTTCTCTTGTTCTGATATTTGTGCCCAAGCCTCATAGTAGGAGGGCTTCCCAGCTGGCACAACAGTAAAGAATCCACCTGCCAATGCAGGAGACACAAGAGACGTGGGTTCCATCCTTGGGTCAGAAAGATCCCCTGGAGTGGGGGCAAGAATACTCCAGTATTCTAGCCTGGGAAATCCTACGGACAGAGGAGCCCGGCGGGCTACGTACATGGGGTCACAAAGAGTTGGACACAACTGAGCAATTAAGCCCGCAGGCACACTCACACTAAGAAGAGACTCAGGCAAGATTTAGAAGGATCTACTGTGTGTAAGCACCACACTGAGTGCAAAAAGTACAGAGCAGGACATGCCATTTCTGCCCAAAGACTTCACAGTCTAGCTGAGAGAGACAAACACACTGCTTAGAAGGAGGACACCTGCAGGAAGGGGCAACGGGTTTTGCCAGGCAAGGTCACAGAAGGCTGCTAAGAAGCATAGACAGTGTAAGAGTTACTACTTATTCAATCTCAATTTTGGCATTTTCCTAGTCAGTTTTACACATGTTTTAGTAGCAAAAACCCTGCAAAGTGAATTGCAATCTACCATCCTTAAGCTCTCACACCGTCATCACCAGAGCAATTAGTTTTCTCACATGAATTTTCCAATGGCCTCTATCTTTAAAACACCTACACTCAGACTTCCCTGGTGGTCCGGTGGATAGGAACTCACCTGGCAATGCAGGGGACACGGGTTCAGTCCCTGGTCAGGGAAGATTCCATAAGCTGCGGGGAAACTAAACCCAGGCAACACTACTATTGAAGACTGCCTGCCTAGAGCTGATGCTCCACAACAAGAGAAGCCTCTGCAGCGGGAGCCCTCATACCGTGATGAAGAGGGTCACTGGCTCACTGCAGCTAGAGAAAGGCCACTCACAGCAACGAAGTGACCCAGCGTGGCCAAATAAATATACAGTTAATTTTAAAATACACCTACACTCTCCACCTTCTTTCCCCCTCTATGAATGATCACCACGTTCTTACCAGAACATGTATTTTACAAAAAAAGACTTTACGGCTAAATTATGCTTCAGCACATAATAAATACATCTACACTTGCAGCCTCCCTTAGAAATTTATCGAGAATGCCAATTTAATCCTTCTGATATCTGTGGCCAATTCTGCACAATCTATTCTAAAATGGGAGTTCTCTAACCAAACAGAAGTACAGGTAATTGAAATTTATTCTCTAATAAATTCTCTTGCACAACAAAAGGGAAGGGACCTAACTGCTGTGCAACAGAAAGACCACGGGCTTCAGAGCCACAAACACACCCTTCTCTTTGCTACTTAGGCAACTCTAAGCAAAACTCGGATGTTACCTCCCTTGGAGACAGTATTAAATACAGCAAGCTTTAAGAGATAAAGAGGTTTCAAAACTACTTTATCTGTTTCTTTCTTATACATTGCTCCCAGGTTTCTGATAGCAGGAACAGCAAGGGGCCAGCAGTCACTCCAATCTGGTAAGACAAGAGGTGCACTCTATTCTTACACTGACACATTTTAACTCTTTTTTTTTTTTAATTATGAAAGTATGATAACACATTTATAGGAGACTTGGAAAACACAGAACAAAATTACATATAGTTCCACTATATTTTATAAGCATTTTAAGTAGATAAATTAGTATTTTTAGTTGGAGTTTCAAAATCAAATTCTCAAAAATTAATAAAATACATAGAAAAGTAGAAAGATATAATAGACCTGAAAAGCACTGTGAACCAATCCAACATAATTAGGATTTATATGATTTTCACACAACAGCAGGATACAAATTCTATTCAGATTCCCATAGATTATAAACCAGGAGACACTGGAACATATCCAGGGACATAAAACAAGGTGCAAAAATTTCCTGGTCTAAAAGTATTGAAATCATACAGAGTTTGTTCTCTTAACACTGTGGAATTATGTTAGAAATCAATATCAAAAATATTTGAAATTAACCCCCATATTTCCAAGTGCAATATGACATTTACCAAGAGAGATCTTTGACTTATAGCCACTGAAAGCCTCAATAAAGTTACAAGACTGGAAAAACACAGAGCATGACTGCAAAGAAAGCATTTAAGTGAGAAATTAGTATCAAATGAGAGCTTAATGTCAAAGATACTTTAAAAAACCCATGTATACGGAAATTAAATGTCTACTTAAATGATGAGTGTGTATCAGAAGTCATAACAAATAAAGTTAGAAAATATGTGTAACAGAATAAAAATGAAAAGAGAATTTATCAGAATTTGCTGCATGCAGCTAATGCAGCTCAATGCAACTAAATATAATGTGAAATTTTAAATAAGGTATGAAAATAAATAATAGATCCTAGCATAAAATTGTGTAAGATTTGAATAAAACCTGTACTTTAGTTAATAATACTGTGAAGTGAAGTGAAAGTCACTCAGTCGTGTCTGACTCTTTGCGATCCCATGGACTGTAGCCTACCAGGCTCCTCAGTCCATGGAATTTTCCAGGCAAGAGTACTGGAGTGGGTTGCCATTTCCTTCTCCAGGAGATCTTCCCAACTCAGGGATCGAACCGGGCCCAGGGATAAAACCGGGCCCAGGGATAAAAAAAGCACTGCAGGCAGACGCTTTACCGTCTGAGCCACCAGAGAAGCTAAAATAACACTGTATCATATGTTAATTTCGTGTTTGTTTGTTTACAACAGTATTTCTTTATATTCTCAGACTGGATTAGAAATTTCAAGTCTCATTCAAAATTTTTTAAAAAATCACTAAATAATAAGCTTTCTAGACTTTTAGCCGTAATACTAGATATACTGATATATGTTTAAACAGTCAAATTATAGGTACACAAACCACACTTCAAAGTAGCAACACTAGCACCTTCCCCTCAGGATACAATTGTGTCAAAGAGCTACCACAGCTTAGTTTTAACCCACTCTCACAGATACAAAATAAAAAAGATAAAACAATAAAGGACCACAAGGATTGAACTAAGTTCAATACAAAGGTTGGTTAATAAAAATGAAACACAGAATCACCACTTGACCCAATAATTCCACCTCTGGGTACATACACAAAGGAACTGAAAGTAAAGACTCAAAAGAGATATTCACACACCAAATGTTCGTAGCAATATTACTCATAAGAGCCAAAGGGTTTAAACAACCCAACTGTCCATCGACAGATGAATGGATAAAGAAAATGTACATACATTTTCCATACAATGGAATATTACGTTTAAATTTAAACAGCAGGAAGCTCTGACTATATGCAACAACTGTGATGAATTTTGAAGACACTGTTGAGTCAAATAAGCCAGACACAAAAGGACAAATATTAAATGCTTCTGCTTATCTCAGGTTCCTAAAATAGTCAAATACCACAGGGATAGAAAGTAGAACCGTGGTGTCCAGTGTGGGAAGGAGGGGATGGGAACTGTTATTTTAACGGGTACAGAGTTTCACTAAGGATGCTGAAAAAATCCTGAGGATGGGCAGCGGTCGTGACCGCACAGCAGTTTAAATGTACTTAACGCCACTAAACTGTACACTTCAAGGTGATCAAAATGACTGACTTAGTGTGATGTTTATTTTACTACAAAAAAAGTTAGTTAATTTAAAAGTTAGCGTAACACATGAGTGAAATCACAAGTACTAAGGAGCCTTATTGAAGTATCTGTATGGTCTTTAGGCTGATATGACCCAAACTTTTAAGGTTAATAGGAAAATTCAGGAACTGGAAATTCAGGTTCAGAAATTACTTGTAAATCTATCTAGTAAGCACTGGACCAGGTTTCTAAACATGAAGATCATTCCAAGGAAGACAGTCGAGAAATAACGATCAAGCTCTGGCAATATATCAGGACCCAATTCAAAATGTACTAATTCTGTAAAGGGGGGACCCTTACCTTTGCTCTTAATATTTATAAACCTGAACAGTGCTTTGAGAATGATCTTCATAGAATCAAAACTCAAACTTTCAAGATGACAGAAAAGATGAGACCTCACATTAATATTACCACCATCATTTGGGCACTTAGCAAAGCTAGACGGTTATTTACATTTAACTCACAAAGTAACCCCTTGATGTAAAGAAAGATGAAGTAATTGGCTTAATGTCCCCTGGCCAGCAAGTACTGGAACTGAGATCCAGATCCTAAGAATTTGATTCCAGTTCATGCTCTTAACTGTGTTGCCACAATGTATATCTTTATACCCCAAGTTTAAGAATGTATCCTTAGGCAAATAATAAAAGTTTACTTTGGATGAATTATCCTATGATTTTCAATTCAGCATAGACTCTTTTCTGTGAAAATGTACTATTCTGGTTCTCTTTTTTCTTTGACCAGGACTTTACACCAAATGTAGTCAATCTTCTGTTACACACAGCCTTTCCTCTCGTTTTACTCCCTATTTTCAATTATCGACCAACGGGAATGACTCAAATCTTACATCTCGGGCTCTGACCAAAAGCAAGGCCTATATTTCTAACTGTTTGGTGGATCTCTTGTCATGCACTAAGAGTGGATAAAAGCAACCTCATCCCCATGAATACTCTATGCTTCCCTGTTTTTCAATCTCCAGAAGTGGAACCCTTGTTGAAAACTCAGCCTCAGGGATTCCTACTTCTTAATCAAACTTTCTTTACACTATCCCTTGAATCCAACCTTTAATTTTCCTTCCAAGCAGGCCCTCACCACTTTCATCTGTGACACTAACTCTAACTTCACGTTCTCCATTCCCACTCTCCTCCTATCCCTGCTATTCCATATTACACACTGTTAAATTCACCAAGAACTGACTCATTGGAAAAGACCCTGATGCTGGCAAAGACTGAAGGCAGGAGGAGAAGGGGACGAGAGTGGATAAGATGGTTGGATGGCATCACTGACTCAATGGACATGAGTTTGAGCAAGCTTCGGGAGTTGGAGATGGACAAGGAAGCCTGGCGTGCTGCAGTCCATGGGGTCACAAAGAATCGGACACGACTTAGACTGAAGTAACTAAATTCACCAATATCCAAAAGAATCCTTACACTGTTACAATTTTAAATTTGGATTCTGTTACTGCTTAGTCAAATAAACACAGGCAAACAGGCTAAAATAAGCTCAGTGTGGCTCCCACTGGCATCCCAAATCAGAAACTCAACCAAGGCCAATCCTATTCTAAGTATCTGTCTTGTGGGTCTACAGGTAAAGCAGGATCTAGCCCACCCAATGCACAGTACCCTGCTTCCTTGGAATATAACCCCCATGTCAAATTTCACTGTAAACTATTCTAGGGGGAACAAAGTTATGTTCATTTAAAAAAACAGTTTGAATCCATCATCCTAAGAGTCAAAGGCAGGAGTTTACTATACAGCTATATAACAAGGTAAATATATGTATAGACATGTAAAGTTATATAACAATATACATATAAAACATAGATGGACGTGTCTATATACAGAGACACACACACCCACCCTACTATGATGTGAACTCCACCCTCCCCTGGGACCTTGCCTCAACTATCTGATCTTTCTCCTGCCTGCACTCTCTCCCTCTGTTGTCCTTCTTATCCTAAGTAGGTTAAAAGTCTCTCCTATCTTTAACAAAGGGCTTTCACTGCCATGGCCCCGGTTCAGTCCCTGGTTGGGGAACTGAGAGCCCATAAGCTGTGCGGCCAACAGACAAACCGTCCCATCCTGGATCGACTCTGTCTCATCTTCTCTTGTCTCTCATCTTCTTCTATTCTCTCACCTCCCTCCTCATTCTCTTCAAATGACTGCTTTCTGGGTTCTGCCCAAATCATTTCAGAGAAACTGCTCATGCCAAAGTCACTCATGACCTCTGACTACCAAACCCAGTAGAATTTTTCTCTTCTTATCTTGCTTGTCCTTTCTGGATTTCCCATATCACTGCCACTCCGCTCCTTCTGAAACACTCTTCTCTGGGCTTTCTGCAATGCTACTCTCCCCTGGTTTTCCTCGACTCTCTGATCTGCCTTCTTCAGAGTCCGACCTTTAATGTAATCAAAGCTTCCAGACTTCATCTCACTCTCTTCACTGTATGTCCACCCTAAGTTCTCTCTCTGGGTGATAGTGAGAGTCTGCAAATCTCTGCATCCAACAGACTTTTCTCTCTCAGTCCTGACCCAACTGGCTGTCCCACTGGAACCTCAGATTCAAAGCATCACAAACGGAATTTATCATCTTTCCCTTAAAGTCCCTCTTCCTCTTTATATCCCCATCAGTGCTCCCATTACCCCCAAAACTGAAACAAAGGATCACCATAAGGCTCCTCTGTTTTTAGCCTCCATCCACACCCAGTCACTATATCTCAACTATCTACTACATCTCTATATCAACTATCTACTATATCTCAACTATCTACTCCATCAAGATTCTCTCTCTACCATTTCTCCAATCCAAATTTCCCTCTTCCTTCCCATTGTCACTGCCTGAATTCAGGCTCTCATCACCTCTCCCAAGATGACAACAAAGCCTCCTAACTCATTTTCTCCCTACCAGTCACTCTACATGGTGGCTAACTCTGGAAAAGGTTTTACCCTTCAGTGGCTCCCCTCAGCTGCCCAAATAAAATGTAAACTCCTCAGCACACAAATCCCATCCTGATCAGGCCCTCTGGCCTCTCCAACATTAGCTCCCACTCCCCCCAACCTTTCTTCAGCCAAACCAAGCTGTTACTCTGGCAATTTCCCCCATGTTCTAGCTGTTTCACACCCACATGCCTGAGAACACTTAGAAAGTGACACAGAAATCCATAAAATAATACTGTTTATAATCATACATGTTAGAACTTTTAGAAGAGGAGCAGGAAGGCCACCTCAAGATTCTACTATAGTGGCTCCCTGTTGGGGCAAGGGAAGCGGAACTAGGACTAGGGATGAAATAAAAAGGCCCTAAACTTGGTTTACGATGTCTTCTCCCTTCCTTCTTACCTTTTTAGGAAAAGGTCTGAAATAACTGTCCCAAAAGGATACTTAAACTATTACTAAAACCTTTCTGCATTCAACCTTTTTCAAAAAGAACAGAACATGAAAACACACTCAAACGCCTTTAAAGAACAGAAACCGCTAGCTTTTGAAACTTCTGTCCCACTATCATATGGGACAGTTTTAAAGGGAGGCAAATTCAAATTTCATGATTAGACATAAATGCACTGAATGGAACCAAATGCGGAATTGCCAGCCTGCACGTACATCCATAATACAAAATCCACGCAACTGGCATGAGAAAGAAACATAAGGTGTTTGTCCCTCAGCTATGTCCAACTCTTTGCGACCCCAGGAAGCCCGCCAAGCTTCTCTGTCCATGGGATTTCCCAGGCAAGAATACTGGAGTGGGCTACCATTTCCTTCTCCAGGGGATCTTCCTGATCCAGGGATCAAACCTGGGTCTCCTGCATTGCAGGTAGATTCTTTACCATCTGAGTTATTTAGGCATTTACAGACTATGCTTTAATTTCAAGAAATCTGAAATACAAAATTATACAAAGTGAAACTGTCAAGGAAAATGACTAATTCAGGTAGCTAGGTCTCAAGAGTTTACTGTGCTTAATTTTGTTTATTCTTCCATGACACTCATGCCAAAAGAACACTGAAAGACAAGCTGAGACATAATATTTATTGTGTTGCTACGGTTTCCAAATTAACAAATAAAAACCATTACTCAACTTCCTAGCAACTTCCCTTTAGTAGAAAATCTTGGGTACCATTTTTCTTAATTTGATCTTACAGTATCAACCTTTTTTTTTTAAAGCGTTTGGTAGTTGAAAACCAACTATATAAACTTTCCTGAGCATAAATAACAATATTAGATAAAATCTAAGGAATTTTAATCCATTTTCTTCTGATGTCTAACAACTGTATCTTCCTTTTATTCAGAAATCTTCTGACGGCAAAATATTCTTTCAGAATGAGAGAAGAAATTTAAGACTACAAACTTTATTACTGAGGTTTGAATACAATCTAACAAATAGATAGCACAGGAAAGCTGAAACTTTGGCTCAGCAATGACATGTCTTGCCAAAGGAAAATGTGATTCACAGTCCCAGCAGAAATACTCTGTGTGTGTCTTGGGGGCTGGGGGTGGGGGTTGCTAGTAATGACTTTATATTTAGGACAATGATACTGTGCTATCTGAATTTTTTCTCCAAATGCCTATAAGTCACAGGAATGGTGAAGATAATGACAATGAATTTTATACCAAACATATTTTAGTCATACTGGCACAAAACTTCAGGCCCAGTAATCCTCCTTTAATTCTGGTTGGAGGGACAACTCCAGGAACAGTGAGACATGAAGAGGAACGTTGGCCATCACAGAGCCAGGGCTCTGGATTGCAGAGGGAGGGCTGCCCCAATCACATGGGCCCCTCCCTTTGCCTTCATTTCAGTGGGTCAATGAGGACAAAAATGAAGACAGGTGCGTTCATGCACTAATGGCACTGGAAAGATTCCTAACTGACTAAAAGTGACAACTCTGTCAAAGCATCTGTTGAACAAAAACATTAAGTACAGGACTTCCCTGGTGGTTAAAGATTCTGCCTGCCAATGTAGAGGAAATGAGTTCCATCCCTGGTCTGGGAAAATCCCACAGGCCGCAGAGCCACTAACCCTGTGAGCGCCACAGCTGCTGAAGCCCGTGCACCTAGAGCCCATGCTCTGCAACGAGAGGAGCCACTGCAGTGAGCAGCCTGTGCGCCCCACCGAGAGCAGCCCGTGTGCCCCACCATCAGAGAAAGCCCAGGCAGCAACCAAGACCCAGCACAGCAAAAAGTAAAGCAAAAAACCAGTGACTACAAAGTGGCAGAATTTTTTAAGAAAATCCTTAACTGGGCAGAAATGGAAAGAAAAGCATTCATTTTTCATAGCTCTGAAAAGTTAACTCATATTTCATAATCTTTTTTGTGTACCACCACTGAGCATATTAAAGAAGAGTAATTCTGCCTTCTGTGGAGTTAACTTTTCAGACAAATCCAATTGGGACAGAACAATCTGAACCAAACACAAAAGGATGATCAAAGAAAGTGTCACCATCAGGAAGACTCGAGATATGACCTGGAGTTCTTTAGGGCTCAGCCTGAGGAGTGACTACCCTCAACTCTACACTTTCTCTCTAGACAATCTCATCCACAGCTCATGATTTCAATCACTTTCTACAAGTGCACAAGTCTCAGATGTGTATGTAGAGCCCAGGACCCCTCCTTTGAGCTCCTGACCCAAACCCCCAAACTGCTTCTTCAAAATCTCCACAGACACATTAAATTCCACACAGCCTAACATAAATTTATGGTCTTCCCTCTGCAAACATCCTCCACACAGTAATGTTGACTACCATCCGACCGGATGCACAACCCCAAGTCCCCCGCCCTGCTACCCAACCACTGCCACTCACTAAGCATCTTCTCTGTCTCCATTCCAACCATCTCCCCCCATCCCACAGTCATCACTTTAGGCTCGGCCACCGCTGGCTCTCATGACTCACCTCCCTGCAACCACTACGGTCTCTTTCTGGTATTATTAATAATAGCATCTCCAACCCACAGGAAAGTCATCTTTTGAAGGCACAAATCTGATCACGTCATACCCCTACACAAAATCCTTCATTTTTCCCCTTTCCTCTTTAGAATGCAGACCAAAATCATATTAGGTTCTCAACCTAAGCCTTACTGACATTTGAACCAGAGAATTCTTTCTTGGCGGGCAACTGTCCTGTGCACTGTGGCATTTTCAGCAATATCCCTGACCTCTCCCGATAAATGCCAGTAGTGACAGGCAAAAACATCCTCATACGTTGCCCACTGTCTTCTGTGGGACAAAGTCACTCGCTGTTGAAGGCCACCAGCCTACATGATCTGGCTCCTGCCTCTCCAGCTACTCTCCTCCTTGCTGTCCATGTCAGGGTTAACAGTGCTATCCTGGAGGCACAACAATTAAGAGTGTAGGAGCCCAAGTGCACTTGTCAGCCCGACCCCTTTCTAGCTATGCGACCTTGAGCAAGTTACCTCACTTCTCCATGCCCTGGATTCACCATGGATAAAATGAGAACAGCAGACCACCCCACAGAGTTATCAAGAGGATTAAGTCTGTTTAAAGGGCTCAGAACAGTGCCTGGTACATAATTAGAGCTCAGCAAAAGTCAGCTGGTGCTATTCCTTGAATTCTCCATATCTTTCGGCCTCAGAACCTTGTCCCATGTTCTTCCCACTGACGGTAAAGCTCTTCCTGGAATCTGACAGCTCCTCCTAAATCATTCCACTCCTTCAAAACTCAACTGAAAGGGCGCTTCCTCAGGGAAGCCTTCCCAAAGCCATCAAACATGTCAAGTCTCCCATCACACTCTTCAATAAAATCATTTACTGTTCACTCAAAGCACTTAGCATGGCTGTAAATAAATATATTATTACGTTTGCTCAATTTTAAGAATACCACTGGTTGTAACATACACCGACAACCACAGCTTTCAAGACAGAAATTACAATATTAAATGTAGACATTAATTTTAGGGTCAATTTTTTCCTCTAGCATCTAAGCTCTACAAGGGAAATGACCACATTAGACCTGTCCATCCCATGTCCTTACCTAACACAGCACCTATGAGAGTAGATGCCCAATAAACATTTACTAAATGAATGACACTCAAAATTCATGTTTCTAAAAAAACCCACTTTATTCTTAAATGAAAAATGGTACTAATACCCATAATCATTATTGATTATGGAAATTCTTTGCATTTTAAAAAACTGCTATCCTTGACAAAAGTTTTTTATCCTTAATTCAACACTGCCTAAAAATGAACAGATGACTAGAACAAAACAGCAAAATAACTATGAGGAAATCATTAGCTCTATCAAGCTATCGTGGCTGTTATTCCATAAAACAGTAATACTGGACAGTATTTTTTAAACTAAGCACGGTTCTTCCCTTTGTATCCTTCTTCTCAGGCTGCTAATCCATAATCAAATTTCTGGTTTTCATTACTAGATGGCTGGAATCTACCATTTTAGGCAGCAAAATAATAAAATGCAACCAACTGTCCATCAACAGATAAATGGATAAAGAAAATGCAATACGTACATACAATGGACTATCATTTATCCATAAAAGAAGGAATTAAGTTCTTTAAAATGGAAGAAAAAGAGGAATGAAGTTCTGACACTTGCTACAACATGGATGAATCTTGAAGACATTACGCTAAGGCATTAAGCCAGAAACAAGAGGACAAATATTGTATAATTCCAATTATATGAAATATCTAGAATTAGACAAATTCATAGGGACATAAAGTAAATTAGAGGTTACTAGGAGCTGAAAGAGGGGGCAAAGGAGTTATTGCTTAATGGTTACAGAACTTCTGTCTGGGGTGATGAAAAGATTTTTGAAATAGACAGTGTTGATGGTTACACATATTTTGACCACAGCCTAAAAATTAGTCATGTAAAAACCATTGAATGGTATGCTTCAAATGAATTACATGTTATGTGAATTATATCTCAATAAAGCTAGTGTTAAAAAATGAAATTCGAACGTTCTAGCAGTGACAAATGGTAAACAGCCATAGAGCTTCCTTTTATCCTTAGTATTACAAATAGGTTTGCACACAGAATATGTATACATGCAAACTCTGCTCAACATGACAGTCTCTCTAACTCCTATAAAAGATCAGTTTCTATGCTTGTCATTGATTCTGTTTTTTAATTTATTTTCTTCTGGCTGTGTCGGGTCTCAGTTGTGGCATGAGGGATCTTTGATCTTTGTTGTGCTTGTAGGATCTTTTTTTTTAAGTTGCAGCACATGTGAACACTTAGCTGCGGCATATGGGATCTAGTTCCCTAACTAGGGATGGAACCCAGGCCCCCTACATTGGGAGTGCAGAGTCTTAGCCACTGGACCGCCAGGTAAGTCACTGTCAATGATTATTTAGATTTAAGAGAATTGTGCAAAATGAGTATGAATTTTGAGGGGGTCCTGAATCTCAAAAGAAATCACAGAATTTTAGAACCGGACAGACTTTCAGATCATCAGGTTCAAAAATAAGCAACATTCTGATGACTTTCATTTGAAGGGAAGTGCAGAAAACATGTTTTCTTCATCATTTCAGCTCTACAACAAGGAAAGGAGTAATATTCCAGGCTTCAGTGATGCTATAATCAGACTGCCTGCAGACTCTTCAAGACCCTTCTACTTCTCAGAAACACTCACTGTAACACTCATGAAACTGACTGTGGTAAGGCGGCATAACTGGCTTTCATCCTTCCCCGTCCTTCTCCCTTTCAGAGGCTAGCTACTTAAGGGTCCCCAGTTTCACATACTCTGTGCTTTTAGGTAATTTTCACTGACAGGCAACTCTCCAACTGCATTTTCCCCAAACCTGTGGGACAATCAAAGTCACACAAGCAGGAAAGGTAATAAGCATCCCGATAGGCCTTCTGACACCCCGGAGAACCTGCTGGGACCTCCCCCAACACCCGCTCTCACAAGCGCCGTGACAGACGTGCCCTCCCGAGAGAGCAGCAACACACCTACCACAGCACGGCAGGACTTCTAGATCCATCCGCACTCCTCCTTCACAGAGAAGTCTTCAAACATTCCAACATTTTCAAAAATCTATCCAGGTTTTACAAGATAAAAAGAATCCTGGAGATCGATGGTGATGACGGTTGCACACGTGACTGTATTTAAACCCACAGAACTGCACACTTAAAAATGGTTACCGTGGTCAATCTTATGAGTATTTTATAACAATTTTTAAAACACACTCAGTTCTACATATTAGCACGCAAATTATTCAGTGTGCAGAACACAATCATGCCCCTTTTTCCTTTTCTTCTTCCCTCTAGTTGTCTGATTTGGTGCCAACTGAGATGCATGGAAACTTGAAAAAAAGTAAGCAGGAGGAAAAAGAAGCTATTTTTGTTTATTTATGGCATGTCCTATCTGCCTCAAAAAGCAATTTGAAGTGAGGAAAGACAAATTAAACTCTTAAGATTAAACTTTAAAAAAAAGATTAAGCTATTTGTCATTTTCAGTTGTTACGAGGGTTCTGTTAGTTTTTATTCCTAACCCAAGGCATTTGCGTGTGTGTGTGTGTGAAAGGATGATTCTATCAGAGAAAATAAAAATTGGGGGCTATCTATGAATGCCAACCGTTCAACGTACGAATGGACAATAGAGAACTGGCTATTAAAACTTGAAAGAGAAAAAAGAATCACAAAGGATATACGAAAGAATTATTAAGACTGCTAAACCTATTTCCTCTAAAGTTTCACAACAACTACATCACACTTTAGGCATTCATTCTTGCAAATAAAGTCTTGAAACTTAAAAGTAAAAACTAGTCCTTTTAAGTTTCAGGTTTAAGCTGACCAGATCATTAGAGTTGGAATATTCATGTTCAGAGTTCGGAAGACAGAAATGAAAACTAGGAATAGTGGCCTCTTAAACTTTTTTATAAAAATAATATTGTAACTTTAAATATAATAACTGGATTAAACTTAGTTATTTCATAGCAAAGTAATAAGGTACAGGGAGGAAACAACCTGTAAGTATAAAAAACTGATCATCCCAGATGGGTTCTTCTGTGTACTTTGCTTCATGGTTCCCATGACTGGCCCAGGAAGGAGTATGTTTGTATATCTGTATGCGTGTGTGCACATGCATGTGTATCTGTGTGTGTGTGCATTTAAATACAAACCTATAAGCTCACCCTCACAGATTCAGATTTAGCAAGTACGAGGTAAGGCCTGGTAATCTGTATACTGAAAAAGCAACCTGAGAGATTCTGATGACCATGTTTAGAGTACTTATCTTAAATACATTTTTGCAAAAGAATATTTTACTTCTTACTTCCTATTTCAACTTATTAAGAAGCAACAAAATAGCCTACCGCAAGTCTAACACTATGGTAAAGTTTACATGTACTATTTAAATGTGACAACAGTTCTATAATACAGGAAAGGAAAGTGAAGTCGCTCAGTCGTGTCCGACTCTTTGCAACCCTGTGGGCTGTAGCCCACCAGGCTCCTCCGTCCATGGGATTCTCCAGGCAAGAATACTGGAGTGGGTTGCCATTTCCTTCTCCAGGGGATCTTCCCGACCCAGGGATCGAACCCAGGTCTCCTGCATTGTGGGCAGATGCTTTAACCTCTGAGCCACCTGGGAAGCCCCTATTATTCCCATTTTACAGTTGAGGAAACTGAAGTACACAGTAGTTACTTAACAAGATTGCTTAACCAGCAATGAGTACAGCCAGAATTCAAAGCCATGCTTGTAACTCTCCAAAGCCCAGCTCTTCTGGAAGTAGTATGATTCGGAAGAATGAACAACAGCTTTAAAAGCTGAGTTTGAGTCCCAGTTTTGATACCTTTCAGACATTAATCGATCAGTTTCATCTGTTTCCTCATTTGTAACTAAGGCTAATAACAACATCTCTCCTGGGCTTACCTGGTGGCTCAGTGGTAAAGAATCTACCTGCCAATGCAGGAGACAAGAGTTCAACCCCTGATCAGGGAAGACCCCACATACTGTGGAGCAACTAAGCCCACGTGCCACAACTTTTAAGCCTGTGCTCTAGAGCCTGCAAGCCGCAACTACTTAAGTCTGCACACCCTGGAGGCTGTGCTCTGCAACAAGAGGCACCACGAGAAGCCCGCGCACTGCAACTAGAGAGTAGCCCTCACTCGCTGCAGCTAGAGAAAAAGCCCTCGCAGCAACAAACACCCAGCACAGCCAAAATTAAATTAAAAAAAAAAAAAAAAATTTTTTTTAAATGAAGAGTGTCTGTCCACTTGAAATGGCAGCCTTTAAAAAAAAATTCTATCCTAACTTATAGGGTTATTTTGAGAATCAAGATGTGATTTGATTTAAAATCATGAAAAGCTACAGAAAAACAAACTATTAATGGAGAAGATAGAGAACACTAAAAACAGCATGGCACAGACTTCATTTGAAATTTGTTATTTGAATCCAAGTTCTGCTATTTCCTAGCTGTGTGACCTTAGGGAAGTTACTTGTCTTTTCTGTGCAATCATTTCTTCATCTGTAAAATGGAGACTATAATAGAACCAATTTCACAATTCTGTGGAGATTAAATGAATTCAGTTCAATTCAGTTGCTCAGTCGTGTCCAACTCTTTGCAACCCCATGGACAGCAGCATGCCAGGCCTCCCTGTCCATTACCAACTCATGTCCATCGAGTTGGTGATGCCATCCAACCATCTCATCCTCTGTTGTCCCCTTCTCCTCACGCCTTCAATCTTGCCCAGCATCAGGGTCTTTTCAAATGAGTCAGTTCTTCACATCAGGTGGCCAAAGTATTAGAGTTTCAGCTTCAGCCTCAGTCCTTCCAATGAATATTCAGGACCGATCTCCTCTAGGATAGACTGGTTGGATCTCCTTGTAGTCCAAGGGACTCTCAAGAGTCTTCTCCAACACCACAGTTCAAAAGCATCAATTCTTCAGCGCTCAGCTTTCTTCACAGTCCAACTCTCACATCCATACATGACCACTGGAAAAACCATAGCCTTGACTAGACGGATCTTTGTTGACAAAGTAATGTCTCTGCTTTTGAATATAGTGTCTAGGTTGGTCATAACTTTCCTTCCAAGGAGTAAGCGTCTTTTAATTTCATGGCTGCAGTCACCATCTGCTGTGATTTTAGAGGCCCCCAAAATAAAGTTCATTTTAAATGCTTAGAAAAGTATTTGTCACATAGTAAGCACTCAATGGGAAAGACTAGGAATCTCTTTAAGAAAATCAGAGATACCGAAGGAACATTTCATGCAAAGATGGGCTCGATAAAGGACAGAAATGGTATGGACCTAACAGAAGCAGAAGATATTAAGAAGAGGTGGCAAGAATACACAGAAGAACTGTACAAAAAAGATCTTCATGACCCAGATAATCACGATGGTGTGATCACTCACCTAGAGCCAGACATCCTGGAATATGAAGTCAAGTGGGCCTTAGAAAGCATCACTACAAACAAAGCTAGTGGAGGTGATGGAATTCCAGTTGAGCTATTCCAAATCCTGAAAGATGATGCTGTGAAAGTGCTGCACTCAATATGCCA
>NW_011494615.1:4760865-4761305 GCF_000754665.1 Bison bison bison
CTGGATCATGGAAAAAGCAAGAGAGTTTCAGAAAAACATCTATTTCTGCTTTATTGACTATGCCAAAGCCTTTGACTGTGTGGATCACAAGAAACTGTGGAAAATTCTTCAAGAGATGGGAATACCAGACCACCTGATCTGCCTCTTGAGAAATTTGTATGCAGTCAGGAAGCAGCAGTTAGAACTGGATATGGAACAACAGACTGGTTCCAAATAGGAAAAAGAGTTCGTCAAGGCTGTATATTGTCACCCTGTTTATTTAACTTATATGCAGAGTACATCATGAGAAACGCTGGGCTGGAAGAAACACAAGCTGGAATCAAGATTGCCGGGAGAAATATCAATAATCTCAGATATGCAGATGACACCACCCTTATGGCAGAAAGTGAAGAAGAACTAAAAAGCCTCTTGATGAAAGTGAAAGTGGAGGGTGAAAATGT
>NW_011494615.1:4761582-4788293 GCF_000754665.1 Bison bison bison
GTATGGATGGGGAAACAGTGGAAACAGCGTCAGACTTTATTTTTCTGGGCTCCAAAATCACTGCAGATGGTGATTGCAGCCATGAAATTAAAAGACGCTTACTCCTTGGAAGGAAAGTTACGACCAACCTAGATAGCATATTCAAAAGCAGAGACATTACTTTGCCAACAAAGGTTCGTCTAGTCAAGGCTATGGTTTTTCCTGTGGTCATGTATGGATGTGAGAGTTGGACTGTGAAGAAGGCTGAGCGCCAAAGAATTGATGCTTTTGAACTGTGGTGTTGGAGAAGACTCTTGAGAGTCCCTTGGACTGCAAGGAGATCCAACCAGTCCATTCTGAAGGAGATCAGCCCTGGGATTTCTTTGGAAGGAATGATGCTAAAGCTGAAACTCCAGTACTTTGGCCATCTCATGTGAAGAGTTGACTCACTGGAAAAGACTCTGATGCTGGGAGGGATTGGGGGCAGGAGGAGAAGAGGATGACAGAGGATGAGATGGCTGGATGGCATCACTGACTCGATGGGCGTGGGTCTGAGTGAACTCCCGGAGTTGGTGATGGACAGGGAGGCCTGGCGAGCTGCGATTCATGGGGTTGCAAAGAGTTGGACACGACTGAGCGACTGATCTGATCTGATCTGAAGCACTCAAGGGTTAGATGCTTGAATGATACCTGATTTTGTAAATGAAGCATCATATCCAAAAAAAGAATTAAAATATCTAGTGACAGTACAAAAAGAGCCTAAAACATACCGGGATTTCCTCCCCTTATAGAAATCTGGGTATGTAAATCCCGCGGATTTTGGGATCAAATATTCTGAGTAGTTTCAATTTTCAACTAAACTGTGTGGCTTCCAAAATACTTCATTCAAGTAGATTCTTAAGATCACTGTGAAGTGTTAGCTAATGCTTCAATTTTAAATATCTTTTTCCTTTTTATCTAAAACTATCTCACCAATTTTTAAAAATAATTTTGTTAAGGTATTATCACAGTTTTGTTATCAGATTTTAGAGAACTTCCCTCTGCCTCAAATATCCTCCTACAAAATTTGACTTTTAATTCAAAAGCTAAGTAGCTTACAAAAGGAAAAACGTAACAATGAGCTAAATGCGAAAAAAGTCTGTGTGATATGTCAAAAGGAAACAGCACTAGTTTTACATGAGTTATTTACTAAGAATAACGAAGAGGAAGTGATGAGGGAACAATTCGCACCCAAAGAATACAATCTGAAAATGCTCTAAGTGCTTCTTCTACCAGGTTAGTATATGATCAGGTCTGCAACTGCAGACAGAGTCTGAAATCAAGTTGGCTCCTCACTGAGAAATCACAGCTGGGAGTTATCCAACATGTCCAATATGCAACAGGAAATGCTGCCAGAGATCTAATAGGTGACACTCCTTTCCTTTTTGTCCTTTTTTCTGAGTTGTCAACAAACCAAAACAAAAATGCTCCAGAAGCTCTATTACTAGCTAAAAGTTAAACACAAAAATTCCATTGCAGTTATTTAAAAAACTGCTAAGATGCTGAATCTGACCAGACACCAAATAAGGTCTGTTTCTGTCAACAATTATACTGTGCTTCCTGGAATATATTAACGGTAGAGTCCAAATGAGCATTTCTACAATAGAGCTATCTATCGTATCTTCAACGTTCTAATTACCTTAAGCTTCAATAATGAAGATTAATTATAAATTTCAAAACATTAGGACAAGTCCCTGGAGGTCAACTAAACCACAAAAATAAAATGAAAAATTAATTTTACATAACTTGAATAAATACCCAAGTAAAGAGATAGTAACTGCATTTTATTCTAGTACAATATTTTGGAGGCTGTATTTAACATCTAATTCACAGCAGACATTCTAAACTGGCTCAATGAATGACTCTCTGTATTTCTCCCCCCAGCACCTTTACAGCATTCTCTTTCGTACAACTCAGTGTGCGAGGGGTTTTCTAGACATACCTCTCTGGCAATGTTACTCAAAGCTTCATCTTCTGCAGAAAATCGGTCTTTCACAGGTGTCCTTTTCCTTCCAGAACCAGGAGTCCCCATCTTGTCTTCTGAACAGTCTTTAAACAATGAAATGTGACTTCACTGTTTTCAGCCCTGAAATAAAAAAGAAACAGAATAATTTAGGATGTTTCTCTTTATATAGTTTTAATACTCATTTATACTTTTAACAACGAGAAACTATATGTATCAATTACTGAAATTAGTCACCACTTTGTCTTCCACCATCAGTTTTTTCCCAAATATATTTTGGAATATTTAAATTTATACTAATTACTAAACCTTCTATGCTTTTCACCATATTATCCACAGCAATCTATGAGAACATATTATATTAGCTTCAGAAAACTGCAAACAGTAATAATTTTACTTAACAGTTTAAAATTACTAGAGCTATTTCTAAAATCTATTTCCATTCTAGAAAGAAAAAAACATTTCACAGAAGTCATTCAGCCTAAGACTTTGAGAGCACATATTCAACAAAGTTTAATACAGAGCCTTAAAGCTACAAAGGCAAGTTGGCTTTTAATGTAAATCAAGAAACAATTCCACTTAAACCACCGTTGTTGTATAGTGGCTAAGTTGTGACCAACTGCAACCCCACAGACTAGAGCCCGCCCGGTTCCTTTGTCAATGGGATTTTATAGGCAGAAATACTGGAGTGGGTTGCCATTTCCTTCTCCACGAGATACTCCTGACCCAGGGATCGAACCTGCGCCTCCTGCATTGGCAGGTGGATTCTTTACCACTGAGCCACCACGGAAGTTACCACATTAAAAAAAAATGTTTATTATTCTGCAATTAGCAATAAACATCAACATCTGTTGTTCAGTCTTTAAGTCGGGTCCAACTCTTTGCGATCCCACGGACTGCAGCATGCTAGGCTTCCCTGTCCTTCACTTTCTCCTGGAGTTTGCTCAAACTCATGTCCATTGAGTCAGTGATAACTATCTAACCATCTCATCCTCTGCTGCCTCCTTCTCCTTTTGCCTTCAATCTTTCCCAGCATCAGGGTCTTTTCTAATGAGTTGGCTCCTCGCATCAGGTGGCTAAAGTACTGGAGCTTCAGCATCAGTCCTTCCAATGAATATTTAAGGTTGATTTCCTTTAGGATTGACTGGCTTGATCTCCCTGCTGTCCAAGGGACTCTCAAGAGTCTTACCCAGCACCATAATTCAAAAGCATCAATTCTTCAGCACTCAGCCTTCTTTACAGTCCAACTCTCACATCTGTATATGACTACTGGAAAAATCGTATTTTTGACTATACAGACATTTTGTCAGCAAGATGATGTCTCTGCTTTTCAATACATTGCCTATGTTTGTCATAGCTTTCCTTTCAAGGAGCAAGCATCTTTTAATTCTGTGGCTGCAGCCACTGTCTGCAGTGATTCTGGAGCCCAAGAAAATAAAGTCTGTCACTGTTTCCAATTTTTCCCCTTCTATTTGCCATGAAGTGATGGGACCAGATGCCATGATCGTAGTTTTCTCAATGTTGAGTTTTAAGCCAGCTTTTTCACTTTTGCCCTTCATGGATCACGGTCTTGTTGTGGCAAAGGCGCTTGCGTAACTAAATGAAACTGTGAGCCATGCCGTGTAGGGCCACCCAAGACGGATGGATCATAGTCGAGCATTCTGACAAAACGTGGTCAACTGGAGGAGAGAATGGTAAACCGCTCCAGTGTTCTTGGCTTGAGAACAACCCCATGAACAGTACGACAACCAACAACGTCTAGGGCAACAAACCCTGAATGCCTGCCATTGCCAGGTAGGTACTATAGGAGGTATTAAAAATACAGTGATGAACAAAACAGTGATGAGATAGGCCAATGACTAAGAATATGTCTATGGGCCTATTATTATTGTTATTATAAAATAGATGCATTTTTACAAAGGAGAGAAGAAAAAAGTCATCTGCTAGGGTTAAATAACAAGGACGATAAAGACTATCTAACCTTTCTAGCACAGGGTATTTGAAATTAAAGACATTAGTGAGAGAATGTATCCCAAATTACATGACTCCTTCTCTCCTATACACATTCCTGAGCATGTAGCTTTTTAAATGAAATATCCATTCGTTTTTTCCTAGCTTTAACAAAATAAACTGGCGAGGGACTTCCCTGGTGGTTCAGTGGTTAAGAATCAGCCTTCTAGAATGCAGAAGACGCAAGTTTGAGCCCTGGAGGACTGGGATCCCACACGCCATGGAACAACTAAGCTCATGAGCCACACTACTGAAGCCCACAGGGCATGACTAGACCCTGTGCACAGCAACAGAAGATCCTGCGTGCTACAACTAAGACCCGACACAAGCAGACAAAATAAATAATAAATACATAAACCTGCAAAATTTCATTTGATGACAAGCCACAAAGAAAATCTCAAGTAAGTTTGTCCTAATAGAATACACTACTGAATATATTAAAAGTATAAGTGACTTTAATGTATTGGAATGAACTTACTTGATCCAAGCAAAATAAAACAGAACTCATCAATTCATTCTGCCCAAAAAAGTTCTCTCTGATGAAAATTCAGGCCATTCCTAGCTTAGCTGACTCCGTTTTTTTTACTCCTACACAGCTGCCTGTTATCTTTGTCAATCAGAATGAAGACTGATGATAGTTTTATGATTCTGCCATAGAAAATATACCTCTATACAAGAAAGTCCATGCAGTCCATGGAGTTGCAAAGAGTCTGACATGACTGAGCATCTGAACTGATACAAGAAAAGGTTCATTTAAAAGGAAACAGAAGAAAAAAAAAAATAAGAATGTATATTGGAAGGCAGCACATGATTAAATCCTAGCCACCAATCAAGACAATTTCTGGAAAGCACAGACGGTTTTTTTTTCCCCCAGAAATATGCCATCATTCTTAGCCTCAACACCATTTTAAAGATCATTCACTTGTTTAATAGTAATGCTGTATAAACACCAGTCACCCACTGAGAGAAAAGCAGCATGCAACAGAAGGTTCTTTTTCAGAGTGGAGTGACAATTTAGCTGATGCTCTGTGGGATCATCCAATATTTGCCCTTCAGCCAACTTTGCAAGGACTCACTGAAAGACATTTCATAGAAGTGGGATACAAAACATAGACATTTTCCAATTCCAGATACACAAAAATAATTAGAGAAGAAAAAAAGATTTGGCCGGAACTGTAGCAAAGTTTAACAGTAGTTTTGTTAGAAGAGTGTTTTTTCTTCTTGATTCTCTAAAACTTCAATAGCATTGGGGGGAAAGAGATGCATTTAAAAATAAAAGCTTTCATATCAGAGAATAAACTGGCCCCAAAGTGGATTGCACCCAAATCAGGCCCAATATGCTACCCAGCTGAGACACGCTGTCTGACACCACCACCAGTGGCATGCTTTTGAATAGAGGATTTCTTTCTCCTCTTTTCCCATAATCCATTTTCCTTCTTTCTCAACTAATACACTGCCTTAGACCTTAGAGCTGCCAGGATATTCCTTAGCACACAGATTTAAATAATTATCTTTGCTAGGGGGCTTCCCTAGTGGCTCAGTGGTAAAGAATCCACCTGCCAATGCAGGGGACATGGGTTCGAGCCCTGATCCAGGAAGATCCCCACATGCCATGGAGTATATAAGCCCACGCGTCCTAACTACTGAAGCCCGAGCGCCCTAGAGCCTGTGCTCTGCAACAAGAAAAGCCACTGCGATAAGAAGCCAGTGCACTGCAACGAAGACCCAGCACCACCAAAAATAAATAAACAAAAATTTTTTTTAAGAATTATCTTTTCTTAAAAATGCCTAAAAACCAAAACTGTTTCAACAAGCTCCAGGCTAAGCCACCCTGAGAGAAAGATGACAGCGAAAAGGACAGAGGCGCAGGATCACAGGGAGGAAGCAGAGACGACTTCCTGTCTCCCGTGTCCTCTGAGACCCACCTACAAGGGCACCCAGGGGTTCTCATGCATAACTGGCCAGATCCCGCCACCTTTTTCACCTGCACGTGAGGCAGATCAGTCATTACCTATTTGAAAAAACAATTGAGGGCTTTTGAAAAAATTACATTGTTTGTATTCTGTAAGGAGACATCCTTACTGACATTAGAAAAAAGTAAGGTTTTCAGTTCCTATGTAACCATCTTCTAATAACTCTAGAAGAGTCTACATCACCGACAGGGGGAAACCTTAAAAGAAATAAGATTTCTGGCATAGACAATAGAAAACTACTTTCAATGAAATGACAAAATTAAAGATAGACTCGAAGGTGACCTCAAATAAATTATTTCCAGTTTCGGATTCTAAAGTAAATTTCTATTCCAAGGAGGTTTTCTCAAGAACAGTTTTCTTTGGGAGCCATGTTAATTTCTTCCAGCTTTTCCTTAGTGCTATCAACCAAACCCAGAGCTAAACCTTTACACCCCCTGACAAGAACAAAACTGCCTGCATTTTTGTGAACTCCTTTATCCAATGTCAAGTTGATTTTCTCCAGATGGTTTTGTCATTAAGTATTTGTCTACCTAAAGGAAAGAAAGGGTGCTGTGAAATATAAATCTTCCAAAACAGATATATCAATAAGGCTTTCTCTTCTCCAATAAGCTTCTCATGCAATACATTTCTGAAAAATAGGCATTTTGCCACATTAAGTGGCATTTCAATCATGATACGGTTCACTTTTATGAGAACAGAATATCAGTGTGTCATATGCTAAATATAGCACACTTAGATAGTTCTGTCTGGATCCTGATGGGTGCAGTTCCCTTATATCGTAAGTATTATATTTCATCATAGAAAATTCAACATACTGGTGTTAAGTCTTTTGTGTCAGCATTGCCATTACAGGTAACCCAAGTCCATACAATAAAACATTTGGTAGTTACTTATAAGCAAATCCCAGATCCAGAATGGCAGCTGAACTGTAATTAGAGCGACTGGAGCTGCTGCCACTGCATAAGATTTAAATCGAGAGGCTCTGAGCTGGTTGCATGACCAGTTGCTGCTCTGCTCTTCCCGCTGCCTACACCTTCCTTTCTTCACCCAAAGAGCAGAAACAACAACTGTCCCCACTCTCTGACATGGCTAATGTGAGGCTCAAGTGAGTTAAGACAAATGCAAGCACTTGGCAGACAAAATGTTTCAAGTGTCTTGAACTAACCAGCTCTTTTACATATTTAGCTTATGAAGCTGACAAAAGGGCATTCCTAGCCTTTCTTTAAAATTTTTTATTTTTAACTAAACAAAAGTATCCTCAAAATTGCTTCTACCAGTATGCTTCTTGTGATATCGCTGGCCATGCTAAAAAAACATTTTAAGGTACTCTGTGGTATTCAAAGTCTTTTTTGGAAAATCTGAATGAATACACAAGTTCAGAGGTATAACTGTATAATGCGTGTTAGTCACCTTATTGTAACACAAATTGACTTAGAAAGACAAAGGTCTTTAAATGGTACACTTAAGATCTGTGCATATATCTCTATGTAAATTCCACCTCAAAAGAAAAGGACCTTCAAACAAATACTGAACTCTAGTCAATGATGCACATACTGAAACATTTCGAGTTGAAGTATACTGATACCTTCTACTTATTTTGAAATGCATCCAAAAATAAAAAGGAATAATGGATAGAGAGGAGAATGGAGAAAGAACTACATGGGTGACAACATACAATAAAATATTAATCGTAGAATCCAGGTGGTAGGTACAAGAGTGTTCACAGACCTCTGTCAACTTTTTTTTTTAAGCTGTGCCACGCAGCTTGCAAGATCTTAGTTCCCTGACCAGAAATCAAACCTGGGCCCTGCAGTGAAAGTGTGGAGTCCTAACTACTAGACCACCAGGGAGTTCCCTCAACTTTTTTGTATGTTTGAGATTTTTTATAATAAAGTGCTGGGAAAAAAGTAACTGGTTGACAAAGGTAGATGACTACATGAACAAAAGGCATGGCAACTGGGAATTGCAATTAAAAAATCTTGATTTGAAATAACAAGGAAGGCAGAGGTAATCGCAGTATAGAAGAATACCAGTAGTTACACACACATTAGGAAGATTATGGGGAAAGGAGAGAACATGAATTCCTGGACTAAAAGAGAAAAAAAAAGAGGAGGAGGGGGAAGGGCACAAAGAGCAGGGGGAGGAGAAGGGGAAAGAAGAAAAGAAAAAAGCAAGCAAGGAAGGGAGGGAGGGATTGCAGAGACATCAATTCTGAAATATCTAGATGAGACCATTACACAGAACCCACAAAAGCAACAAAAGGAACACCCAAAACTTGAGGCAGAGTAAAAAATGAAAAATACATATATGAGGCAAAACTGGAGGGCCTGGCAGGACAAAGATAGATAGATACTAAATACAAACTAAATCTCAGGAAAAGTATCAGAACCTATAATGGTTAATTTAAACTCATCTTTTATAAAATACAATGCCTATAAAAGGTCAAAGACTTGTATAGTCACATCTCCTACTTCCACATTCAGTCCTCCTAAGAATTACCAAAAATGTTTTTTAAAGTTCAATATTTTGAATACATAGTATTCTTATATACCCAATACAACCAATAATCTTTCCGTTTCCTCTTTTCATAAGAGTACATGCCAGGGGTGAACTTCCTTCCTTGCTAACAATGTTATTCAATAAATGAACTCTAATGGGCTGTACAGAGAAGGCAATGGCACCCCACTCCAGTACTCTTGCCTGGAAAATCCGATGGGCGGAGGAGCCTGGTGGGCTGCAGTTCATGGGGTCGCAAAGAGTCGGACATGACTGAGCGACTTCACTTTCACTTTTCACTTTCATGCATTGGAGAAGGAAATGGCAACTCACTCCAGTGTTCTTGCCTGGAGAATCCCAGGGACAGGGGAGCCTGGTGGGCTGCCGTCTATGGGGTTGCATAGAGTCGGACACGACTGAAGTGACTTAGCAGCAGCACCAATGGGCTGTATGTTAAACATGATTTATAATACTACATCATCAACTGTGCAGAACCTAAATCAGGAAGATGTACTCTTACCAACAACTGCATTCTCAGCTTGCCCTAAGAAGTAAATCATGTTCAAGTAGTACCATTTGAATGGACTCCTTTCCCCACATCTTTAATTATCTCAGAAATGTATGGTCGCATGTTCAGAGACTGAATGGGAAGGAGAGAGAAAATTATATACAATTGAAGATAGGTCCCACTTAAAAGTGTGAAATAAAGCAGAAAATAAGAAAACAGCAGAAGTACTAGGGTTAAAAACAGAAGCTCAGGTGACAAAAAAACCCAAACAAAAGTGATAAAACCCTAAACAAAAGAAAAATGTAGAAGTGTGAAATAAGGATATGATTTTCTAATGTAATATGAAGGAGATTCTAAAATTAGAAAATTTTAATAAAAGAAATCATATACCTTTAATTTTCCCCCTTTCAATGAAGATCTACTGAAAATCTGCAAGGCACTACGTACATACTAATCATTGCCTTGTAAGTGGAAGAAAGAGTACAATAGGAAAATTAAAATCATAAAGAGGTCAGAGAGAATGTAGCTATACCATTTTAATGTATTCTTTCTTTTTTTTAATCAAATAATTAATTTATTTATTGGCCACACTGCAGGGCATGTGGGAACTTAGTTCCCTGACCAGAGATCAAACCCATGCCCCGTGCAGCAGAAGTGAGAGTCTTAACCACTGGACATCAGGAAGTCCTGTCTACATATCCTTTCTCACTATTCAGAGAATGGTGTTCTCTGAGGCACAAAGGTTTTTATTTTGAGGAAGTCAATTCACCTATTTTTTTCTTGTGTTGTAAGACTTTGATGCTGCATAGCTAAGAAAGCACTGTCTACCCCAAGGTGACAAAGATTTACTCCATTTTCTTCTAAGAGTTTTATAGCTTTAGCTGTTACACAATCCATTCTGAGTTAGTTTTTTTTTTATATGGTGTGATGCAGGGATCCAACTTCATTCTTTTGCATGTGGATATCTACTCTTTCCAATACCATTTGTATGACAGTTCTTTCCCTCCTGAACTGTCTCAGTACCCTTGTTAAAAATAAACTGAATATAAAAGTAAAGGTTTATTTCTGGCCCCACAATTCCATTCCATTGATTAATATGTATATCCTTATGCCAGTATTATACTGTCTTGATTACTGTAGCTTTAAAGTAAGTTTTAAAATTAGGAAGTATGAGCCCTCCAACTTTGTTCCTCTTTGAGACTGTATTGCTGTTCATGACTGTTCTGGGTCCCTTATCTTGCCATACAAATTTTAAGATGAGCATGACTATATTTCTGCACCAAAAATTGAATTCTGCACTGTCCAAGATCAATTTGTACAGCAGTGTCATCTTAACAATATTAATATTCCAAAACATGAACATGGAATGTCTTGCCATTTATACAGATCTTGTTTCTTTCTCCAATATTTTGTGATTTTCAATGAACAAGTCTTGAACTATTTAAATTTCTTTTCCCATCACAGGGGTCATTTTAAAGATCAAGTAGATATATTGAGTACGTTTTTATAAACTGTAAAATGTTTCAGAAATATAAGGTGTAACTGATGCCAAAAAAAAAAAAAAAAAAATTTGAAATCACAATAGCAAAAGAGGTGACAAAGCAAAACTCAGAAGTAAATCCCGTGGCTAAAGTTAATCTCAGTTGAGCCACAAGTGGGTGGGTAGGTGGGTGGGGAGCTGTGTATTTTCAAACATAAATCTAACCCTAAATCTAATCCAACGTCAGACCTACATACTTTGTGGGAAGGCATTTTTCTCTATTTCCAATTAACTAGATATGTTCAGTTCAGTTGCTCAGTCGTGTCCGACTGTTTGTGACCCCATTTACTGCAGCACACCAGGCCTCCCTGTCCATCACCAAAGCCCGGAGTTTACTCAAACTCATGTCCATAGAGTTGGTGATGCCATCCAACCATCTCATCCTCTGTTGTCCCCTTCTCCTCACGCCTTCAATCTTGCCCAGCATCAGGGTCTTTTCCAATGAGTCAGTTCTTCGCAACAGGTGACCAAAGTATTGGAGTTTCAGCTTCAGCATCAGTACTTCCAATGAATATTCAGGACTGATTTCCTTTAGGATGGACTGGTTGGATCTCCTTGCTGTCCAAAGGACTCTCAAGAGTCTTCTCCAACACCACAGTTCAAAAGCATCAATTCTTCAGTACTCAGCTTTCTTTATAGTCCAACTCTCACATCCATACATGACCACTGGAAAAACCATAGCCTTGACTAGATGGACCTTTGTTGGCAAAGTAATGTCTCTGCTTTTGAATATGCTATCTAGGTTGGTCATAGCTTTTCTTCCAAGGAGCAAGCATCTTTTAATTTAACGGCTGCAGTCACCATCTGCCGTGATTCTGGACCAAAACAAACAAAGTCTCTCACTGTTTCCCCATCTATTTGCCATGAAGTGATGGGACCAGATGCCATGATCTTAGTTTTCTGAATGTTGAACTTTAAGCCAACTTCTTCACTCTCCTCTTTCACTTTCATCAAGAGGCTCTTTAGTTCTTCTTCACTTTCTGCCATAAGGGTAGTGTCATGTGTATATCTGAGGTTATTGGTATTTCTGCCAGCAATCTTGATTCCAGCTTGTGCTTCATCCAGCCTGGCATTTCACATGATGTACTCTGCATATAAGTTAAATAAGCAGGGTGACAATATACAGCCTTGATGTACTCCTTTCCAGATTTGGAACCAGTCTGTTGTTTCATGTGCAGTTCTAACTTTTGCTTCTTGGCCTGCATACAGATTTCTCAAGAGGCAGGTCATGTGGTCTGGTATTCCCATCTCTTTTCAGAATTTTCCACAGTTTATTGTGATCCACACAGTCAAAGGCTTTGGCAGGGGAGGGAGGTGGGAGGGGGGTTCAGGATGGGGAACATGTGTACGCCCGGGGCGGATTCATGTTGATGTATGCCAAAATGAATACAATATTGTAAAGTAATTAGCCTCCAAGTAAAATAAATAAATTTATATATATAAAAAAAGCAAAAACAAAGGCTTTGGCATAGTCACTAGAACAGAAGTAGATGTTTTTCTGGAACTCTTGCTTTTTTGATGATCCAGCGGATGTCGGCAATTTGATCTCTGGTTCCTCTGGCTTTTCTAAATCTACCTTGAACATCTTGAATTTCACAGTTCATGTATTGTTGAAGCCTCGCTTGGAGAATTTTGAGCCTTTGCTAGTGTGTGAGATGAGTGCAATTGTGCGGTAGTTTGAACATTCTTTGGCATTGCCTTTCTTTGAGAGTGGAATGAAAACTGACCTTTTCCAGTCCCATGGCCACTGCTGAGTTTTCCAAATTTGCTGGCATATTTAGTGGAGCACTTTCAACAGCATCATCTTTTAGGATTTGAAATAGCTCAACTGGAATTCCATCACCTCCACTAGCCTAGTTCGTAGTGATGCTTCCAAAGGCCCATTTGACTTTGCATTCCAGGATGTCTGGCTCTAGGTGAGTAATCACACCATTGCGGTTATCTGGATCATGAAGATCTTTTTTTGTATAGTTCTGTGTATTCTTGCCACCTCTTCTTAATATCTTCTGCTTCTGTTAGGTCCATACCATTTCTGTCCTTTATTGTGCCCATCTTTGCATGAAATGTTCCCTTGGTAGCTCTAATTTTCTTGAAGAAGATCTCTAGTCTTTCCCATTTTATTTTCCTCTATGTCTTTGCACTCATCACTGAGGAAGGCTTTCTTATCTCTCCTTGCTGTTCTTTGCAATTCTGCATTCAAATGCGTATACCTTTCCTTTTCCCCTCTGCCTTTCACCTCTCTTCTTTTCTCAGCTATTTGTGAGGCCTCCCCAGACAGCCACTTTGCCCTTTTGCGTTGCTTTTTCTTGGGGATGGTCTTGATCACTGCCTCCTGTACAACGTCACGGACCTGTCCACAGTTCTTCAGGTACTCTGTCTATCAGATCTAATCCTAGATATGAAGCAACAGTAAAAAGAACTACCTGTCCTCCTACTAAACTTACAAGGGTGTGTTTTCTTTTTGAAATATGTGTAATTATAACTGAAATACTTTCATGAAAAAAAGTAAAAATCAAAATATGATAGAAGAATAGGATATCTGCCACTGATAATAAAATAGAAGGGATCAGAATTAAGTCCCAAAGAGGGGGGTAATTAGCTTTAGACTTTAGTTTCTCCTTCTGACTGGGAGTGAATTCTACGGACAATACTCACATTAACTCTATTCTATTAGTAAAAAAAAGAAAACTTAGAACATAATACAACAAAAGAAAAAATTACATGAATAAAGACAATCATTTTAATTTCTTTTTAATCTATAGCAAAACAAAACACTAAGCTGAAAATGACCCAAACTGACAATAGCTTTAAGTCAAGGCCAGTCAACATGATTCAATAAATTATGGCATTAGAAAACTCATGGGAAGCAAATAAAGACAGGGACAAGTTTGATATCATGCCTACAAGGTATAAAAAGGTGACAAAATGGCATGTAAAGTGTGATTGAAATTATGTAAAATTTTGTACATATGAATAATAAATGGCAAAGGAAACTGTATAAAAAATTATTTTTTCTTAAGCTTTATATATTGTAGATAATCACCTTACCAAAAACTGATTTAAGCTACTAAAGCTATAATTCTGGGGCTACCTCATAGTATGAAAACATGCAAAGAATAATCAGCTTTGACACTGTATTAAGTTGATGAAGGGGGAAGATTCATTTGACCTGAGTACTACAAAGTAGGACTATAAAAATTTATGTTGGTTATATCTGGTAAAATCATAATTTTCTAACAGATTTCACACCAACCAAGACTCTTATGGACACAACGAAATTCTAAGTAAACGAAAAACACATTATTAATTTTAAAAAGAATGAACACCATTAGATTAACCTTAAAAATGTAATAAAATGACAACTCTGACTGGAATCAATAAGTCAAAATTAGAACAAAGAAGTAACCATTAATGTTACCAAGTCTTGGGTAAGACATCAATGTTCAACTCTACATGTTTTTATGATTAGAGCAAAATTCTTTGAAATTCTGGGTTTCTCTTTAGATCCCTATGACTCTTCCACCATGCATTCACCCACTGGGGGAAAAACAGTGGTGGCACAGGTACTTTAATAGCAGAAAGGAAGATGCCAACATTTCCCTTCTCTTGGGCCATGCTGGTCAGGTTTGTGTAGCTTAAACTTGTCTCAGAAAGACAAAATAATTCCCTGAAATGGCAGGCAAGGTACTGATTAGGCTCATAAAAGGAAGAAGCCAACAGGTAAAATATGATATAAGTACAGTGTTCGTGAGGGAAGGATTAGAGAAGAGAGCACAGCTGCGAGAGTCGGGGATCCATGTGCCACTCCAATCCAAAGACACAGGCAACGAGGGCCACTCCAGACACAGTACTTCTGCTCATAAAAGACTCAATACCAACACTTGGTGGGCTCCTTTTTATAAAAACGAACAGACCTTCCCATACCTGCTCATCCACTACCCCCAACCCCCCAACACATACTGACATTCGCACACACAAAGAAAAAGAAATCATTAATAACTTCTCTGGGACTTCCCTGGCGGTCCAGTGGCTAAGACTCCACTCTCCGACGCAGGGGGCCTGGGTCTGATCCCTGGTCAGGCAACTAGGTCCCGAATGCCACAACCAAGATCCCACAGGCTGCAACTAAGATCCACTGCAGCCAAATTAATTTTTAAAAGTAATAACTTTCCTGAAGTTAAGGCCATGGGTCACCAGATTCAAAAGGCCTACAGAATGTACAAGTCCTGAATCTACACCAAGGTATTTCATAGGGAATTCTTATAGTTAATTTCAAACATGGGAACAAGAATGATTTTACAAGCTTTCCAGGGATGAAAAGATCAGGTCACAGATAAAGGATTAACAGTTAGAATGGTTTCAGTCTTCCGGAAAGAAAAATAATTCTGGCAACAAGAAGAGAAGAGTGATGCCTTCACATTCCTGAAATAAGATTACAGACCCTCTGTGTGGCTTAAGCCCAGCCACACCGTTCTGTTCTTATGCATGCACGCTCAGCTGTGTGTGTGGGTTAGTCACTCAGTCATGCCCGACTTTTTGTGACCCATGGACCGTAGCCTGCCAGGCTCCTCTGTCCATGGGATTTTTCCAGGCGAGAATACTGGAGTGGGTTGCCATTTTCTCTCCCAGGGTCTATTCTCAAACTTGATTACAAAAGACTTCAGGCTACCATGTTTTCAAAAAATTTATCTTTTACACCCTATGTTAATAAGTTACTAAAGGTACCTCTCTAATGAAAGAGAAAATCAAAAAGAAGGAAACATAGCATACAGGAAATAAATCCAAGACCGAAGAGGTGAACGGGATCAAGCCATCCCAGGGTGACGGGCATCCCAGGAAGAAAGCTACAGACTGAAGTAGTCACTGGTTCCAGAGACATAACAGAGGGTGGCATCGCCCAAATCTCCACAGCCTTTGAGACTTCTTTTTAATATGAGCTGAGCTGGCCCTGGTTTTTAATCTGAATTTAGTCTCTCTTGACCCCATGTTGATGAAGTTCCCACGGTTCCACCCCCAGCTGCCTAGATGGGAGGGAGGCCATATTTCACACCATGGATATATTTCACTTTTACCTACTGCTAACAGAGCAGGAAGAGCCTGAAAGAACAGTGTACTTCCCCAACCATATTTCTTCTTGGTACTTAATACCTTGTAAAGACTTCAGCTCCACCAGGTGCCCCGACTGTGATGAGTCTTAGGGTTTCTCAGGACTTATTAGCAAACTTTCCCAAGGACTTAGCAGAAAGGACTCAAGAAAGACTCTGTCCAGCTTATCTGCTCCTGTCAGCCTTCATTTAATAGTGGCAACATGGGCCTTTCTGTTCTTAAGTAGGTTTAGATTTGCCATTCAGTTTTTCAAAACTGTCAAAACAGAGCCTGCCTAGGGATAAGTACTATGGTAGAAATTGGCCTACTGTTCATCGAGTCATTTCCCTTTCTGGCCCAGTTATACTACATTTCTGGGGCTTCCCAGGTTGCACAGTGGTAAAGAATCCATTTGCATGCAGGAGATGCAGGAGACTCGGCTTCGAACCCTGAGTCAGGAAGATCTCTAGGGGAGGAAATGGCAACCCATTCCAGTACTCTTGCCTGGAGAATCCCATGGACAGAGGAGCCTGATGGGCTACAGTCCACGGGGTCTCTAAGAGTCGGACATGACCGGGCAACTGAGCACACATGCACGCTACATTTCACGACCTTCCTTGCATTAGGAGCAGCTAGTTGACTCAATTCTGGCTCATGGAACATGGACAAAAATGATGTATGTCCAGGCCCATCAAACTTGCCATGGAACCCACCACACTCCCTCTCTTTGCCCTTGAATCTGTCAGCCAGAGGCAGAGAGTTCAGTCAAGTGTAAAAGTCTTTGAGTCCCATGGAAAAGCAGAGTCATGAGATGAAAGTGGTCTGAGTCCTCAGGTGACTGTGTGGAACCAGCTACCCCTTCGCCAGCGGGAGTGAGAAAGAAGCTTTAAAGTGTTAAACTACTGAGACTTCGGTGTTGTTTGTTACAGTAGGTTAGCCTAACCTGACAGACACGAAAAGGTGATCAAACCATTCAGTTTCTCAAAATTAAGTCACAAATTGACTAGGAATACATATTTGGAGGAAGGGATGTGATTACAGAGCAAGGCAGGGAATGGTTCCAAAAGAGTTACTGCCATGTAAAATGGGATTATGATTACTGGGAGGGGAAAGAGCTGCCATTTAAGAATATTTGCAGGAAACTTTGAGGATACTGAATGTTCAACTTCTTGGCCTAGGTAGTGAGACCAGAGGTGCTTATTTTATTATTCTTCCTGAAACTGTATTTTTGTTTTCTATTTCTCTATAGGTATTTCACAAATAAACCACAAATTACTAAATCAGAAAAAGCAGACATGTGAAAAATCTATTGGAGCATTTGGGGAAAATAAGGTGACTAGAAAACCCCCTCCCCCTCCAAAAAAAAGGTCCTTAAATCTCGGGGGGTGGGGGGGTGGGGGCAGGGAGGGGTGGGAAAGAAAGTTAAGCAAGAAAGGAAACAATCATGATATTAATTCTTGGCTTAAGTCGTAAATAGTATTTAGTTATAAGGAAGACACAACTATGGATTTAAAATTGCAAAACTAGAATGTTGCAGGGAAAAATAGAACAAATAATGAAAAAAATACTACAAAACGATTAAAAAACAGCAGTTTCCCACCATTTGAAGATACTCTGAAGTGCATATATGTTTTTTACACAAACATAGGTTTATACAATATGTGCTATTTTGTAACCAGCTATGGCTGATGCTATGGTGGCTTCCCACTCTCCTTTACATCTTTGTGTGAACACCTCCCTTGGAAATTGGGCAGAACTCATGACTTGCTTCTACCAACAGACTATGACAAAGGTTACAAGATGTCATTCCCATGATTATATCACACTACATGGGGCTGTCTAACCTGAAGAATCGCCCTGGGCTTTCCTTGATGCTTTGATGAAGTGGTCAGAACATCCAAGGGTCAAGAACTTCAGGTTGGCCCTAAAAGCTGAGAGCAGCCTTTAGGAGCTTGAAGACAGCCTACCGATGACCAAGCAACTTCTATTAAGCAAGAAGCCTCAGTCATAATTTCACAAGAAAATTAATTCTGCCAAAAACCTAAGTGAGCTTAGAAGCAATTTTTTCCCCCAGTTTAGTCTTCAGGGGAGACTACAGCCCAGCCATGAAACTGTACTGCATGAGCTGACTGCAGCTTCATGAGACCCTAAGAAGAAGACAGTTTAACTTTGCTCAGACTCCTGCCCCCAAAGAAACTGTAGGATAATAAATATAGGATAACAAATGTGTGTTAAGTTGCTAAATTTGTGCACAGAAAGCAAATGCAACTGCTTTTAAAACTGGATGAATGAATTCAGCAAAGTTGTAGGGATATAAAATCAACACAAAAGATCAGCTGCATTTCTATACACTAATAACTGAATGAACAACTAAAAAGGAAAGAAAAAAAATACCATTTACGACAAGAAAAAAAGAACAAAATACTAGGAATAAGCTTAACCAAGAAGGCAAAAGATCTGTTCACTGAAAACTACAAAATATTGCTAAAAGAAATGAAAGGACACATGAATAAACAGAAAGCTACCTCCTGTTTACGGACTGGAAAACTTCATATTGTTAAAACGTCAAAACACCCAGAGAAACCTACAGCTTCAATGTACTCTCTACAAATCCCAATTACAGATTCTGCAAAAATGGAAAAACCCATCCTAACATTAACACTCCTATGGAATCTCATGGGACCCCAAATAGCCAAAACAATCTTGAAAAAGAAGAAAAAGGAGGCATCACACTTTCTGATTTCAAAACTTACGAGAAAGCTACAGTAGCCAAAACGTGTTACGGGTGTATAGAGAGACACAGAGGCCAATAGAATTTAACAGCACAAAAATGAACCTGGCATACATAGTCAAATGATTTTCAACAGGGGTGTCAAGGTCAGTTAATGGGGAATAGACAGTCTTCCCAACGACAGGTGCTGGTAAAACTGGAAATCCATATGCAGAAGAATAAAGTTGGACTCTTACTGTATGTTGTATACAAAAATTACCCGTTAGTAGGTCAAAGAAATAAATATAAGAGCTGAAACTGTCTGTAAACAAAAAGGCTTCTGATGTTTGATATAGCAGATTTTTTGAAGAGGACACCAAAATCGCAGGCAACAATAGGAAAAGTTAGAGGAAGTGGACTTCAAAACTAAAAACTTTTGTGTATTAAAGTACACTATCAACAGAGTAAAAAAAATCGACCCATGGAATGGGAGAAAATATTTGCAAATCATATATCTGATAAGAGATTAGCATGTGGAATATATAGAGAACCCCTGAAACTCAACAACAACCCATTCAAAGATGGACAAAGGACTTGAACAGCTGCTTCTCCAAAGATACACAAATGATCAAAAAACACCTGAAAAGATGCTCAACATCATTAATCATTACGGAAATGCAAGTCAAAACCACAATGAGACAGTACCACTTACCCACTAGAATGGCTACTATTTTTAGAAAGAAACAGAGAGGGAGAATCTTCGACACAAGAGTGTCAAAGATGCAGAGATGCCAGAACTTCTGTACACTATAAAATGGTGCAGTTGCTACAGAAAATGGTATGGCATCACAAAATTATTGTATGATCCAGCAATTCCACTTATGGGTACACATCCCAAAGAAAAGCAAGCAGGGCTCCAAATAGATATATACCTGTGTTCAAAAGCAGCATTATTCACAGGAGCCAAAAGGCGGAAGCAACCCAAAGGTCCATCAACAGACGAATAAACAAAGTATTTATATATCCATATATGATAAAATATTATTCAGCTTTGAAATCAAGTGAAATTCTCATACATGCTACACAACATGGATGAACCTTGAAGACATTATGCTAAAGGAAATAAACTAGCTATTTTATAAGACAAATACTCCATGAGTCTACTTACGTGAGGTGTCTAGAGCAGTCAAATTCATAGGGACAGAAGGTAGAATGTGGTTACCAGGGGCTGGGGAGCAACGAGGATTATTGCTGAATGGGTAAAGAGTTTCCCTCTGGGAAGAGGAAAAAGTTCTGGAGATGGATGGTGGTAACGGCTGCACAACAACGTGGATGTCCTTAATTGTACACTTAAAAATGCTGGAAATGGTCAATTTTATGTTACATATATTTTACCACAATTAAAAAACACTTTGGATAGAGAGCAAAGGATGAGTGTAGTAAGACAGCAGCATAGAATCTTATTTCCTTGACTATCCATTTGGACGTGGGGAAAAACATCTCATCTAAATCGGATTTCTTGGGACGTCCCTGGTGGTCCATTGGTCAAAAGTCCACCTGCCAATGCAGGGGACACAGGCTTGATCTCTGGTTCAGAAATACCCTATGCTGGGGGCGCAATTCGGCCTATGGGCTACAACCACTGAGGCCTGTGCTCTAGAGCCCACGCTTGGCGGCGAGAAGCCCACACCACAGCTGGGGAGGCCGGGGTGCAGCAACGAAGACCAGTGCGGCCAGAGACAAGTCAATAATTTGTTTTTAAATGGATTTTTTTCCTATTTTTAGTCCTATAATCTTTGGATCATTTAGCAACAACATATATGCTTACTAATTATGTTGTGATTATACAAGAAATAACACAATAAATACAATTTTGTTACTGTAAGTGATTAAACCATTTAACAGAAAAATAAACACTTCAACATCCTAACTCCCTGCACACAGCATAGTTTAACTGCTCCTAGCTGTTAAAATGTTTCTATTGAGAAAAGTGGTAGATATAGAAAGAATAACAAAGTGATCAGAACAAACAACTTAAAAGTTAAATTTGTTTCCTAAAGCTGTAATTTTATATCCAAACCAGTTAAAAATTTCCTGTTTCCAGAGAAGGAAAACTAAGATATAGAAGGTTCAAACTGAAAACAATGGGAAAAGATGACTGTGATTTTTAAAGGAGGTTTTTAATAATCTATTTCTGAGAAAATAAAAACACCCTGATAAGCCCTTGAACTTCAAGATTTTCCCAACCTCTTTTCCACTCTCCCTCTGCTCTGCTCTCATCTCACTTTTTTTTTTGGAGGAGAAGGGGAAGGCAGGGACAGGGGAAGGCAGGGACAGGGAAGCAATATAACAAGATAATAGGAACATGACAGATAACAGGAATAGAGAGAAAAACAGTGATTATTTTTTCTATTCACACTGAATACTAAATACATCATCATCATCAAATGCTAGCAATCCAAATTTCTGAGGGAAAGGAAAAACTCAATTTTCTGGAGTGCCAGCCTACTCTAAAGCAAAAGAAAGGAAAACGGCTGCAGGTTTTGCATCTCTAAATGCAGGCTGTGTGCCAAATTCTTCCAACCACCTCCACTCTAACCAAGGATTTGGATAAATATGGTGACATGAGCCTTGATCAAACAAGTGGCACGCTAAGCTCTTTAACAGCTTTCTGGCCTAAGAAGCTCTGAGATCAGTTAAAGAACGTCAAACCCAAGCACTTTACTCACTAAGTACAGAAACACCAAGGTTTCATGAGAAAGCATCTGGTACAGAAAGGCAGCTATGCTGGGACACAGCATCTGGTAATAAACCAAAAATTTAGAGCGAGAACTTTCTGATATTATACATGGGGCTGCACAGTTCTATGGGAAGAAGAGAATGAGAATTCAGGAAGAAGCTTATTCCTCTGTATAAACTCAATAATCCTTTTTAAGGTCTCTGAACTGGACTACTATTTCAGCTCGGGACATGGCCTCCCTACTGGGGTAAGAGTAACGTCTTTTCCCCTGGTGTAGAGCATTAGACTGATTCTTGCCAAACACTCAGAACCAGACATGACATCAATACTGCGCTCTTCCTTGCGCATTCTTCCACAATGCTGCCCTCGTTAGCTTTCCTTAATCAAGCTCACCCCACACAGAGGGAAAACAAAAGGAACCTGGATCTTAGACATGCACGCTAAGCACATTTTCACCCCCAAACTGAGCCTTAATCTTCCGAAGGCAAAGGTCCTTTATAAGCTCCCTCTTCTGTTGCCATCTTCCTAAACCGCAAGCCTTCCTGACTTGCAGTGGGGCCAGGACACATTGTGGTTATGTGGTAGGTTCTGTCAGGAGAGTTTTGACAAGGCCTCAAAATAGACCCTGGGCACCAGCCAAGGAAACTGCCACTCACAAGTTCCAACTTTGTCCTCATACATTAGCTCCCCAGCACTTCCTACCCGCCCCCGCCCCTGCCCAGGCTCTCCTTTTAAAAGAGTAAAGATTCTTGAACTCTTGCTAGTCTTGAGTACGCTGTATAACATTGAAATTAAAAATGAAAATCTTCCTTATTCTGCTCAGGAACACTTTGCAGAATAAAGACTAAATCTGTACCTACCTTCTGCCTTGAGAAATTAATCCATCAATAGCATTCTGGTTTGTAAAATGATTTTTGGGTCTCAAATCCCACAGAGGTTTATTTTATTATAAATAGATTAGGATGTGGAAGGTAAAGGAAGCGAAAAAATAGGCCATTTATTTCCCATGTGACTAATATATGGCAGCAGACTTCTGCAGGGCAAGAAGTGAAACTGTGTATGTTTTTAATTGATATTGGTCATAAAATCCTAAAACAATCAAGCTACTTCAAAAGGCACTCATTTAACTAGTATCACCTAATATAAATGAAGTAGTCTGTCTATAATCGCATGGTCTTCAAAGTACAGTGCTTCTACCTTTCCCAGTATAAATAAAATCACCCAGCTGTCACTCTAAGGGGTTTAAAATTACCTTATAAAATACACTTGCAGTATATTTTTAAATTGCAAGGAGTAGAAAGGATACAAAATAATTAACAGCTCTTTTCTCCTACAAGGTTAAGAAGAAAGGTAATTTCTATTATAAAATGAATCCCAATATAAGCTTGAAATAAATTTTTAAAATTTCACAATTTAAGTCCCAACCTGCACTCACACTTCCAGAAATAAATTCCACATACACACTTACACACTACAGCGAAGGCTTATACATGAGTTGTTCATTACAGCATTGTTGTTGTAGTTTAGTCACTAAGTCGTGTCCGACTCTTTTACGACCCCATGGACTCTAGCCCATCAGGCTCCTCTGCCCATGGGATTTCCCAGGCGAGAATACTGGAGTGAGTTGCCATTTCCTCCTCCAGCGGATCTTCCTGACCCAGGGATAGAAGCCTGCATCTCCCGCATTAACAGGCAGATTCTTTACCGCTGAGCCACCAGGAAAGCCAAATGTCTAGAACAGGGAATGTTAAACTGTGGGAAATGAGCAAGTTTTGTTTCATCTACATTAGACAGGTCAGCTAGTCTTTTTTGAAAAATAGATGGACATATGTGCTAATATAGAATGATCTCTAAGACACATCAAAGGTCAGAAAGAAAGAGACAGGGCATTTTTTTTCTTAACACAGGAGATTATATATGGAAGAGAAATTTTGGAGAGACACACAGGAAACCATTAACCGGAAACCACTGCTTGGATTATGGAGTTGGGTGGCAGAGGGAGTCAAGCCTAGAAGTTTATCGTGGAAAGGAAACTTCCTTTTCACCATGGGACATTTTCTTTTAAAATGTTTTATCAATTTTAAAAAGTTCTACAACCACTGAAACAGAAGGGAGCACTCTCCTTCTGTGGATGCCATTTTCCACCTCTTCTTAATCACCTGTACTCTTCTTATCTACTGCTCTTCCCATCTCTGCTGCTGCTGCTGCTAAGGCACTTCAGTCGTGTCTGACTCTGTGCAACCCCATAGACAGCAGCCCACCAGGCTCCCCTGTCCCTGGGATTCTCCAGGCAAGAACACTGGAGTGGGTTGCCATGTCCTTCTCCAATGCATGAGAGTGAAAAGTGAAAGGGAAGTCGATCAGTCGTGTCTGACTCTTCGCAACCCCATGGACTGCAGCCCACCAGGCTCCTCCGTCCATGGGATTTTCCAGGCAAGAGTACTGGAGTGGGCTGCCATTGCCGTCTCCTTCCCATCTCTAGACCAAAACAAAAGCACACATATGGAGCAAATCTCAGAGCTTCCACGAGAAACAGAATCCCTTCTCCATCCCCCAATCAAAACAAAGATATAACAGAACAAATGAAAAAGCATTAGCATACAGTAAACCCAGTTTTTAGCCCAGTGTTGGATTCCTTTTAAGTCTGCCTTAATTTATTGAAGGCCAAAGTTTTAAAGTGAAAGCACAATGTGCAGCACAGATCATTTCTAGTGGTGTCCTATCTATTATCTTAAAAGGACAAAGTGGAGCAAAGGGCAACGTTATTTTGCTCACAGGGTATTTTGCTCAACCCTTCTTTCTGAAGTTTTAAAAGTTGAGTTTTGAATGATGGTCATAAACTCTTTACTGTATCTAACTGAATAAGGTGGTATGTATTTCCGGTTAAAAGACCATCTCTCCATTCCAATTCTCCAGAGAGAAAGCAAAGGCAAAGGCCTATGCCACGGCCTATTTGTAGGTACGATGGAAAGTGAGCCTATGGTGAGGACAGAATGTGTTTCCTCTAAAATGATCCTCATCAACATTCCCAACATGGTGCAGGGAGATTCCCCACCCCCCCAGCCCCGCGCCCCATGTATCTTCGATTCTGCTCCTCTTCACAATAGAAGCAGGGTAAACAATTCACAAAGAGCTTTGCAAAAAACTGTTCCCTCTCATTTCTAGTAAAGATCTGTTTTTGTTTTGAGAGAAAAAGAATCTATTTTGCCAAACATATTCTCTGAATCAGTTTTTCCCTTCATTGTGGAGATGCTTAAATCCTGACCTAAGAAGGATTCTCTTACCCATCAGGACTGTCAGTTCGGGTGATTTCCACAAGGGATTTTCCAAAAGGGAATCTGTTCAATTGGAAACTGAAACTCACTATTAGTTGGACAAAAACCAAAACCAATATTAGGGAACACTCTGAATATAAGAATGGATATCCAAGGAAATAAAATGCCAAAATTTAGTTCAAGAATTAATAGAATTTACTAAGCAAGATCAACAGGGCAAATTTACCATTACTTAATAACTGATAATTAACTATAAAGTTCTTTATAAATCAATATAAGTTGATTTCCAAAAAAGAAGAAATCAAGGCTAAGAGTATCAAGAACTCTGTGATTCAAAGTCATTTTGCTTAGCAACACTTTAAAAGCCAAAAATGATCAAGTTACATTCCAGTAATAAAAAGTTACTTCTAATTTAAAATGAATTCATTCCCATAGTGAATCACTACTTTAATATACACTTTCTTCTATGACAGAACTGAAACAGGAGCTCTGTATAGTCTTCCCAGGGGTCTCGGTGGTAAAGAATCCGCCCACCAGTGCAGCAGAGGCAGGTGAGAGCCCTGGGTCAGAAGACGCCCTGGGGGGAGGAAACGGCAACCCACTCCAGTACTCTTGTCTAGAGAATTCCACGGATTGGACTCTGGAGTCTGGTGGACTAAAGTCCGCTGGGTCACAAAGAGCTGGACACAACTGAGCATGTATAAAGTCTCATTCCACCTTTTTAAGGGCAGATTTTCCCAAATGGGTAAGGTCTTTCCCTCAAAAGACTGCTTGTTCTCTGTACTGCAGATTCTTTGAATGAACTTTTTCCTACCTTAATGATGGTAGCTGTCCTTTTCACTGACATTTATTTTGTTTCTAGACATTTATCTTTCTGGAGTGGGTAAAATCACAACAATCCACTTAGGAACAAACTATTCTAAATGCTAAAGCTTCTGCAAAAGTCCACTATTTGTTTCTCTACCATACTTCATGACAATAATTATGCAGCAACAAACCTAACAAAAGCCTCAATGCAACACTTCCTAGGAGTGAAGGTATCTAATTAAACAGGCGGTAACAAACCTCAAACTTTCCTCTATTCCAAGTTTAAGAACCTTATCAATGATTCATTCACACTGCAAGTGACCTAACTTCCTCAATGAATCACACTTTCTGAAATTCTTATTCTAAATGAGTATAATAGTCATCATCTCTACATGTGTTGAACACAGCATGAAGTTGGTCAAACTAATTCTGTAAGACCTTCAAACCACAGCGAACCTCAAGTCCCTGCCAAGTAACTTATCTGCAACACTTTGCCTTTTCCAACAATTGCACCTCTCCAAACTGATGCATCCCCAAAATAAACATTTAATCTTGAAACACTTATTTTAAACACTAAGAACTGATTCATCCACACCCTGCCCTCCATCTCTCTGGTTCCACATTGTGATGCCGTGAAAAAGTAATGGACACTTATCCTCATACTCATTCTTTAATCAATGAACCTATACTACACTTTTTCTTTTTAGGGCAGAAGTGCTGAGTCATTAAATGGAAACTCAAAGAAAAAGAGTTACAAGCAGTTGAAGTTTAGGATCCCATTATTTCCCTGGCCAGGTCTCCACAGCCTGATGTTTGTATATCCCACGGTGGAAAAAGCAAAGCAAACACTTGAACTTTTTTCCCCCCTTCCCGTCGAAGAAAGAACAAGAGATGGATTTCCTTAGGTCCTCTGGCTTCCAGCAACATACCCACGGGCACGAAAAGCAGGCCCGGCCGGAGCTATATAATTTAACAATCTGGGTGTGAATAACACCTGGCCGTAGTCAAGCATTAACCCTGACACTCCTAACAAGCGCTTGTTCTGGTCCTGCTTCATTCAGTTCGGGTCAAGAAGGAAGGGGAAAAAAAAAAAAAAATCCCATACAAGCTCTACGCCCTCCACCGGCCTGACACCTTTCCCCGGGTGGCCGGCCGGGGACAGACCGAGGGAGTGGTGCGTCTGGGAGAGGGAGAAGGAGCCCTAGCACCCAAAGAGCAGAGACAGCGGCCCGAGTTCATTTCTCCCACAATGGGAGAATCGCTGTCCCCGCCCGCCGATCGAGGCTGCGCGTTCGAGACCCGGCGTGATGCCCGAGGACGCCGCAGGCAGGGGGCGACCTCGACCCCGGGGCCCCCGGAGGGGGCCTGGCCCCCAGCAAGGGTCGGCGGCAGCGCGGACTTCGCCGAGTTGCAGAGGCCGGGAAGCGGGGGCCCCGCTCCCCGCCAAGGCTGGCGGGAGGAGCGGCCCTTACCTGCGTCCGGGCGCGGGCTGTGGCTGAGGGCGCCGCCGGGAAGGGCCGGAGCGCGGCTCGCCGACCGGGAGCCTGCCGGAGTGAAGGGCGAGGGGCGCGGAAAGTAGACTCGAT
>NW_011494615.1:4788393-4795628 GCF_000754665.1 Bison bison bison
GGCGACCCGCTCACCCGGAAGTACTTGTGGTCGCGGCGGCGCGCGCTGCGCGACGGGCTTGACCCCCCGCGGCCGACTGCGTGCCGCCGGAGGAGAAGAGACCCGGGACCCCGAGAAGGGTGGAGGCTCGGGCGGCCTCCTGAGGTGGCTCCTCCAGGCCCGCGGGGCCCACCCCGCCCCTCCGCCCCGAGGACGGGGGTCGGGAATGTGAACTGACGCGCGTGCCCGTTGGCGGCTACCCCTGCCTCGGTCACCTTAAGCTGTCCGGCCTAGAGGGCTTGGGTGAGTGGGCCGGGGCGGCAGTTCTAACCGTTGGAACGTAGGTGGGTGGGTGCGGTCGAAGCCCTAGAAGCCTTATTTCCAAAATGAATGATTTTGAAATGATTTCCGGTGAAGAAAGCTGGGGGCGGGGCTGGGGGGAAAGGGAGTCTGCTCAATATCTGATGGACTCTGAGCTGTCATTCAGTCCGAGAGTCTCAGTCGGGATCCACCAGCTTCAGGGCCCTGAAGAAAGACCAGAGGTCCTGCTCTTTGGGAAGCTCATCTTCTAGTGGGGTGGACGGATTTAAGCAAATAAGGTTGACAGATTGCGGTGAGACTCCGCAGGTGATACACAAAGGTGATGAGAGATCCTGTAGGCGAGACCTCTGGCAGGAGAAGACCTCCAGAGGGAAGTGGCAGTTGGGCAGCCTCCTGAGAAGAAGGCACAAAACACTTCGATACAACTTTACCTCCGGGACAGTAATAGGTTCCAGGACCCGCTGAATAAGCCCATGATTCCATGTTAAGAACCTGGCTCGAATGCCTTATAAGGGCTGTTTGTGTGCTGCCCACCCCTGCGATTTCAGAAGGCTTGCTCACCTTTCAGAGTTCATGAGGGCTGGAGTGCGGCACTGCGAGGGAGGCGTGGATTACGGAACTGTGGTCTTTAGGCAGAGAGACAGCAACAGGTGGCTTCATGGCAGGAGGATCATACCATCAGCCTTGGAAAGACAAAGTCTCTAACCTCGCGCTCTTTCTCTTGCCATGTCGCTGTTTTTCTCAAACCTGTGAACAAATATTGAAACTTGTTTTTACCTGGGATCAAGAGGGGCTTAATGTCCCCCCAAAATCATACTATGTTACGATCTGAATAAAAGGATTAATGACGTGTTTTGCTCAGTTAAAGATAAACTAAAAAGCAGACTTGCAAGAGAGAACCTATTCAGGTACCTGAATAATACCAATAATCCAATAATGTTTATTAAGTATTAGTTTATGTGACTGCATAATTAATGGAAAGACTGTTTGGAATGATATTAGGATTGGAAGGGACTTCCGTGGTGGTCCGGTGGTTAAGACTCCGTGCTCCCAATGCAGGGGGTCTGGGGTTCAGATCCATGGTTGGGGAACTATTAATAGATCCCACATGCCACAACTAAAAGATCAGGCATGTCACCAATAACAAGGAAAAAGATCCTTCCAGCCACAGCTAAGACCTGGTGCAGCCAAATAAATAACTACAAATAAATGTGTGTGTATGTGTGTGTGTGTGTGTGTTTAGGATTAGATTCTCTTGCTTTTTAAAATTTTACTTAGTCACTTGTTTTCATCTCATATCAAACTAACAGAGAAAGAAAGGTCTTGCTGTGTCTTCTGGGAAAACCGGGAGGGAGCTCACACAGTATTTGCACAACATTCTACTAAACTCTTAAATACATTATCCCTTTCAGTACTAGGACCGACCTTGAGATATGGGAGTTATTATACCCATTTTAGTAATAAAGTCATTGAGATTCAGAGAAATAATGATTTGCCTAAGGTAACAAAACTAGTAGCTGAGAGAATCTGAGATTTGAAACTGAATTTGAAACTCTCATCTTTCTGGCCCCAATACCCCTTTTACTTTATGCCGTGTTGCTATAATTTTAATATTTAAGAGGGAAATACAAATGAAGCGTCCAGTCAAGCAAATGTCTCTGTTGCTCTTGTAACTTTATTATGAAGGTATACTTTAAGGTAAAGTGCTATAAGGCAATTTTGGAAATTCTCTGTTTTTATTTCTCCCACAGTAGGATATTTGCCATCTGTTACCCCCCCACCAAAAATTTCACTTGTTTCGCATGTGTCTTTTGAAGGCTCCCAAGAGTGTTCTGATGCTAACATTTCGTTATTGCAAGGGGATCCTTACTAAATGCGTCACTCTGAACTGTTTCACAAGCAGTCTTTCCCTGCACATTCTTTCCACCAAAAATATGTGTTCCCAGATCTTTATGGAATATTCTGACATGTGAATGCCCCCAGGTCTGTGTGAGCTAGCTGCTTTAGGGACATATTAATAGATGAAGGAAAAAAATTTTTTGAGCAATGAGGTGGTAGGATTTGTACATTTTTGTTCATTTCATATCAAATCCTTCACATTTTTCTTTGATGATGTCAAGAAATAAAAGTTTTCCTTTCTCAAGAGCAGATACTCATTTTTGCGGTTTTCACAAAATTGACTTTCGCAGACAATGCTATGTTTCACTCTAAGCAGTTCTCTGGAAAACATTAGTTCAAACATTAAAAATAGGATGCTACTTTTTAGGCCTCAATCTTTTTATTAGTAAAGTATGTGTATGTAAGCACACTTTGAAAGCATTTTAAAAATTTTAAAAACTCCTTTCAAACCCGTGGAAACCTAGCAAAGCAACTCTTTGTTTATGTGTATTTGCTTTAAGTTCTGTTTCCAAAAATGCTTTCTTATCTAGATTTACTACTTTTTCTTGCTTTCCTTTTTTTGGTGAGGAGGGGAATTACAGACTCACCAGAAGTTACAAAAATAATACAGAAAAGTCCTCTTTACTCTTTATCCAGTTTCCCCCATTGGCAGCATCTTATATATCTATAAAGCATTATTAAAACTAAGAAATTGACATTTCACTGTCTTTTGATTAGTAGTTTCTTTCTGTGTTTCATCATATTAAAAATTTACCATTTTGCAACAATTCATTTGGCTCTTCTCTCTTTCCTAAATTAGCAAATGATAATATTAATAAGCTTGCCACAGTGCTTGTCTAGAATTACAAGTTTACTAAAAAATTTTGTGAGTTAACACACTTAAATGTGATTTATTTGTAAGATTTTTGCTTTTCCTGCTTATATTGTACCATATCTTCCTGCCCTAATAAACCTATAAATTTATACAACTTGCAAATGTGTGTTTTAATATATACCCTCTGACCACTGAAATATTTGCAAAGAGATTTCTATTAAGGAAAGCAAAAGTTCTCATTTGACAGAAAAGGGAAAAAAAGTTTGTAAACATCTAATTATTCACATGAGAATGCTATGATCTGTTGGTTCGGAAGCCATATCTCACGGCTAATTCTGACTCCATCTGGATTCTCCTAGAGAGAGCAGTTCATCCTTTCCTCTACCAGACAGCAAACAAAGGAAAGAGAAGTGTAATTTCCTTTCTTAAGTCTCAGTGATGTAGGAAAGGATGATGAGAGGGAAGAATTTGGACTTTTGTGTTGTTGTTCGGTTACTAGGCCGTGTTTGACTCTTTACGACCCCATGGACTGCAGCACGCCAGGCTTCCTTGTATCTCCTGGAGTTTGCTCAGATTTATGTGCACTGAATCAGTGAAGCTATCTAACAATCTCATCCTCTTTTGCCCCCTTCTCCTTTTGCCTTCAATCTTTCCCAGCATCAGGGAGTTTCTTGTAGGTATCAGTTATGTATAAAGGCCTCATCGCAAAAATCAAGTGATGGCTTTTCTGTATTGTATGCTCTGTAAATGAGTAATCAAACATCATTCATATTACGGCTCATTTAGCAAACTTACTTGCCTGCTGTGTACCAGGCACCCAGTTTTGCACTGGTAACATAGGAACACAACAGGGTCTATTTTTAAAATGTGTATTAAGCTCTTCCTATGTGCCAAATATTTCCCAGATGCTAGGGATTCAAGGAGGAGTAAAAAGAAAGCTGTGTGAGAAGAAAGTCTTCTCTCATGAAACTTACTGTCTGGTAAAGGAGATAATCACACAAAATTCACTCTATAATCCTAATAGGTGTTACTAAGGGTAGGTATGTGGTGCCTGAGGGTGAGGAGGAGGTAGAAGACCCCAGACTGAGAAGCTGCAGCTGGTCTCTTGCTGATGCTTCGAGTTGCGGCACCAACAGGAGCACTGAGCCCTGACTGGGTGCATTCTCCTGGGTTTCTTAGTCTGACGCATGTGCAGAGAAGGCCCTCAGTCTAGCGGAAGGACAAAAGGAGGCAGAAGTCACCAGCTGGAATCCATCTCGGCTGAGAAATGCGTGCCAACACCAGGACCAAGTGAGATGATGATTGGCCAGAACCTGCCCCCCCCACACACACCCCGAAAACTGCCCCTATGTTAACAATCTAAGCCGACCCTGTTGGGGGCAACTCGCTCCAAGTTCACCTGTGTGCTCCCTTTATACTATTTTGTTTTTTCCACACATACTTGTTTCTTCCACACATACTGTGTTTCTAATAAGTGCTTTTATCGTTTTCACAGTCTTGGTCTGTTTTCTTTCATTAAAGGAAACGAGCTGAGGTCCTTCTTCCAGCTTTTCACCACCAGAATCAAGGGCATTAAAGTGGAATTCAGTCTAACCTGAGGTATCAGAAATGACTTCTAATAAGAGATGTTCTAAGCCAAGATTTAAAACCTCCTCAGAGTAAACTCAGTGCAGAAGTTGGGGAAGAGCAAGGAAGACCACAAAGACCTCGCAAGGGACAAGCAGAGTCCCAGGGACTAAAAAGAAATGAGGGAGATGATGCGAGATGAGTCTAGAGAACTAAAGGGCCACATGGAGGGACCTACAGTCTTCCTAAGGATTCTTATCTTCATTTTGAAAGTAACACAAATTGGAGAGTTTTTAGTAGGAACGACATGATCAGACTTTGTGTTTTTAATGATCACCTTGATTTCAGTGTAAAGAATTCAATCCTTAAATAAGTATGCCCTTGGTGCACACTACAGGCCAAGTACTGGTCTGTGTCCTGAGTCCACAGTAGTGGACAAATGCGGACTCCCTGTTTTTGAGGATCTCATAGACAATACATAAATAGTACATAAGATGGTGAGAAGTGCTCTCAAGAATATTGGAACCCAGGGACTTCGCTGGCAGTCCAGTGGCTAAGACTCCATGCTTCCAGGGCAGGGGCCCAGGTACGATCCCTGGTCAGGGAACTCGGTCCCATGTGCTGCAACTAAGACCTGGTGCAGCCAAATATTACAAAAGAATATTGGAACCCAGGTAAGAATAAGAGGGTTAGGGTCTAGTTGTTTTATTAGTTTGAACCATATGAAAGTACTGCTCTCCTTGCATCTTCTTTCTCTTTTAACCTCAGGATGATATTTAGTTTATGTGGCACAGCTGAGGAGAATGACATTAGAATTACATCATTCAACCTAACAGTTGGAAGAGTCAGAGAAGTCCTAATGAGGTGACCCAGAGGCAAGCTATGCAAACTCACAGCAGGGAGAGCCTCCCAAGCAAAGGGACAGCAAATGCAGAGAATGTACTTAGAGTGTTTGAGGAACAGAGAGGAGGCCAATGTGGCTGAAGAGTAATGGACAAGAGGGAAGATTGGTAGCAGGGGCCAGAGGGTGCTGGGTCTTGTAGACCATGGTATGAAATTTGCTCTTCTTTGAATGAGATGAGCTGTTGAGGAATTTTGACCAGAGGAGCTGCAAGACCTGTCATTTTTTTTTTTTTTTGCTTTTATTTATTTTTTTTAAATTTTATTTTTGAACTTTACATAATTGTATTAGTTTTGCCATATATTGAAATGAATCCACCACAGGTATACATGGGTTCCCCATCCTGAACCCTCCTCCCTCCCCATACCATCCCTCTGGGTCGTCCCAGTGCACTAGCCCCAAGCGTCCAGTATCGTGCATCGAACCTGGACTGGCATCTCTGTCATTTTTAAAAGGACTGTTCTGTTCATGGTAGATTTTAGGAAGCCGATATAGAGATGGATCACTGTAAAATCTTTCAACTTTGCTGTGTTTTTAATTTTTCTTAATAAAATGAGAAGACTTTCCTCTGCTGGATTGTAAACAGACTTTGGTGAGGGGTGGGCAGGGAGGGTGAGATCAGGAAGACCCATACTGCAATAATTCACAGTGTCTCACAGGAGTGGAGACAGACAGAAATGGTTAGATTCCAAATTTTGAAGATAGGGCCAATAAACTTTGCTTACAGAATGGATCCAGATGTGAGAAAAAAAGATAATGCTTAAGGTTTTAGATCTGAGCCACTGGAAGGATGGGGTTGCTATCTCTCGAAATCTGGAAGGCAGTCTATTCAAACAGATTTGGAGGAGAAGACTTTTGGGGCAAGGTGAGTTTGTGATGCCTGTTGGACATCTAAGTGGAGATATCAAATAAGCAATTGAATATACAATCAGTAATTCACAGTAAACATTACGATAAAGATATAAAGATCAATGCCTTGAGAATTAAATGGAAATACTCTGTTGAGCCTAAAGCCCGTGACTCATGCTGTTGTTCTAGGCTAGTTTGTTTGTAGGTGGTTATCAGCTACTTCGTATTACCATTCAGAATATTTATATACATTACTATGTTCTGTTCACTTATGTGCATTACTATCTGCTATTCACAGTTTTATTTTTTAATCTTGGTCTTATTTAAACAGATTATACATTTCTTGAGAAAAGATCTATTTTCTCTTGCACACTTCACAATGCTGTATCACAGACATTTTATAATGCTCATATAGTAAATTATTGGAATGTAGAGTTTGCTGTTATCATAAAGCATCCATTTTCTTACAGGTATTTAATTTGGGCACTTGTAGCTCTCCTCTGAAAATAAGGGTAGAATTGTGATTTTCAATCTATTGCACCTCCAAGCCCATATCAAGTCAGAGAAGTAAAAGAGAGCCTTCTTATGCGACCTACTTAAACTCAAAAACTCTCGCACAGCAAAGGAAACAAAATGAAAAAAGACCCCAGATTGGAAGAAAATATTTGCAAATGATGTAACTGACAAAAAAACCTACAAACAGTTCATGATGCTTAACAGCATCAAAATGAACAACCCAATCCAAAAATGGGCAGAAGACCTAAATGGACATTTCTCCAAAGAAGACATACAGATGGCCAAGGGGCACATGAAGAGATGTTGCTGCTGCTAAGTCACTCCAGTCATGTCCGACTCTGTGCGACCCCACAGACGGCAGCCCACCAGGCTCCTCTGTCCCTGGGATTC
>NW_011494615.1:4795728-4798152 GCF_000754665.1 Bison bison bison
GGAGGGGGTTTCCATTTCCTTCTCCAATGCCTGAGAGTGAAAAGTGAAAGTGAAGTTGCTCAGTCGTGCCCGACTCTTAGCAACCCCATGGACTGCAGCCTACCAGGCTCCTCCGTCCATGGGATTTTCCAGGCAAGAGTACTGGAGTGGGTTGCCATTGCCTTCTCTGGAAGAGATGTTAAACATTGCCAATTATTAGAACATTGCTAATTATTACTGAAAAATGCAAATCAAAACTACAATGAGGTATCATCTCACACCAGTCAGAATGGCTATCATCAAAAAATCCACAAATAAGAAATACTGGAGAGGGTGTGGAAAGAAGGTAACCATCTTACACTGCTGGTGGGAATGTAAATTGGTACAGCTACTATGGAGAATAGCATGGAGGTTCCTTAAAAAATTAAAGGGAGGGTTATCATATGACCCTGCAATCCTACTCCTGGGCAGAGATCCAGAGAAAAACATGGCCGAAAAGGATACATGCACCTCTGTGTTCACTGCAGCACTGTTTACAATAGCCAAGACATAGAAGCAACCTAAATGTCCACTGACAGAAGAGTGGATAAAGAAGACGTTTTACATAAACACAGCCATATTATACAGCCATTAAAAAGAATGAAATAATGTCATCTGCAGCAATATGAACGAACCCAAGATTGTCATTCTGAGTCAAGTAAGTCAGATAAGCAGAAACATTGTATGACATACCTTATATGCAGAATCTGAAAAGGTATGACACAAATCAACTTGTTTAAAAGCAGAAACAAACTCACAGACCTAGACAAGGAACTTACGGTTGAGGGGGAAGGATGGGGGGAAGGGATAGTTAGGAAGTTTGGGATCAACATGTACACACTGCTATATTTAAAATGGATAACCAACGAGGACTCACTTTGCTCAATGTTATGTGGAAGCTGTAGCCTGCCAGGATCTTCTGTCCATGGGATTATCTTGACAAGAATACTGGAGTAGGTTGCCATTTCCTCCTCCAGGGGGATCTTCTTGACCCAGGGACCGAAAGTGTGTCTCCTGAAGCTTTTGTATTGGCAGCTGGATTCTTTGCCCACCTAGGGGAGAAGGGATACATGTATATGTATGGCTGAGTCCCTTTGCTGTTCACCTGAAACTATCACAGCATTGTTGATTGGCTATAATCCAATACAAAATAAAAAGGTTAATTAAAAAAAAAGAGCCTTCTTAGAAAAAAGAAAGGCTCAGCTCTCCTCCATGTTAGCTTAAAACTCAGACTTCATGTGATGGCAAGACAGTTCCCAAGAAGTTCAAGTATACATGCACCCTGTCCAAGTCCAGCAAGAAAGAGATCCTTCCCTGTAGTCTTGGATTCACTAATGGAACCAATATGGCTACCTGCCCATCCCTTAACAAATTACAGAGCTTGGAAAATTCTGTGCTGTGATTGGCCAAATATGAGTCATACACTTTACCTCTGGTTCACCCAAAGAGCATGGACTAGAGAAGAGGAGTGGTTCTCCAGGAGAAACTGGATCACTGTCACCGAAATAAGGAAATGGATGAAAAAAAGTCAAAGTGTTAGTTATGTCTGACTCCTTGTAACCTTATGGACTGTAGCCCGCCAGGCTCCTCTGTCCATGGAATTCTCCAGGCAAGAATACTGGAGTGGGTTGCCATTCCCTTCTCCAGGGGATATTCCTGACCCAGGGATCAAACCCAGGTCTTCTGCATTGCAGGTAGATTCTTTACTATAAGGAAGTGGACTTTGTTGTTGCTAAGTCATGTTCGACTCTTTGTGACCACATGAACTACAGCACAGGCTTCCCTGTCCTTCACTGTCTGCTGGAGTTTGCTCAGATTCCGTCCATTGAGTCGGTGATGCTATCTAACCATCTCATTCTCTGCTGCCCTCTTCTCCTTTTGCCTTCAGTCTTTCCCAGCATCAGGGCCTTTTTCAGGATGGATAGCGAGGATCAAAAAACAATGCATGCTACACCTAGAACTGCAAAGGCCTAAGCATTGTTACTTCCTTAAGCACTTGAAAGAAGTTAGTAATGCCACGCATGCACTTTGAATCTCTTCTGATTCTGTCTACAATACTGCATGTCCCCCTGAATCATTCAGCTGTCACATACTCACTTGTCACTGCTGAATGCTCAACCAAAAGTAAATGCATGCACCTCAAAGTTAACCAGCTGGAAGGGTCAGTATCTTAGCACGTCACTTTCCAGGATCCTCCCACCAAGGCATGCAGGTAGTTTCTTGTCCTGCAGCTCTTTCCTATTGTCAGCCTGCCTGAAACATATTTATTTGCCCTCAGTACCCTGGAGGCAGGGTGGCTGCTAGCTAAGGTGCCTGGGAAACCACTGCAGAGGCAAGTGACAATGAATCAGCTTAAATTCATCTTCTAGGATATTTACATAATGTAGAATCTTGAAAGCAAAATGT
>NW_011494615.1:4798280-4802304 GCF_000754665.1 Bison bison bison
AAGATGATCTAACTTGTTTGGCTTTTTTTTTTTTTAATTTTAGTTCAAATGTTGCTGCAGTAAACGGATAACTTTGGTATAAAGGAAATGTTGACTCTACCTATGAGTCTGGAATTTGGGTCCCTCCTCCTCTTTGCTGCTTCCCTGGACACCAAACATCACATTCTCTGTCCTAGGACTTGTTTTGAGTTGGTCATAAGACGGGCAGAAAATCAAGCCAAATCTAAATGAATGGTTGTTGAAGTTACTCTCATATCCTGGAGCTGTGTGTGTCACGAAACAGGCTGCTTTAATTAAGAAGCACAGTTCTGATCAGAATCATTGCTCTGTGGTCCTGTTCATCAGAATTTCATGTTTGGAAACGGGATTTGGGTCTGGTTAGTTTTAAAATCTCTAATGTGGGAAAAGGTAACATAGGGTAGTGCTAACCATGCACTTAGTGAACAGTATGTTCTAGATGATTCCAGTATTGTTAATGCTGTATGTAGAGAATTACAAGAAGAGATACCCAAATGTTACCTTAAGGAATGGAATTATCAATTATTTAACTTGATTGCTTACTTTTCAAAATAGTCCTAGATGACATGTACCACATCTGTCTCCGATAAAGTAATTTTTAGAGAAAGAATAGTTTATCATGCCAATATCCCAGAGTCAAAATATGCAACAAATACAAGTGAAAAATCCATCTAATTGTGCTTCTCACTGCTCAAAACCACTGTGGATCTTTTTCTTGCTTGGCATACATCATTTGTTCTTTCCTTTAAAAAAAGCAAACCATGTCCTGGATTCTGGGGAGTAAATGAAAAATACAAGTATGGCTCCTGCCTTCCTAGAATTAACTAGCTAACTAACCAGCTAACTTTCTAGTGGAGAAATAAGCCGACAGCAAACCAAGGGTGTTACAGTCGATAACAGTTCTAGGCATCCCTCACCAAAACACCCAACCCTCCTTCTACAGAATAAATTCTGTCCTTGGCACATCAGGGCTTCTGTCACAGCTCAGATGGTAAAGAATTCCCCTGCAATGCAGGGGACTCTGGTTCAATTCCTGGGTTGGGAAGATCCGCTGGAGAAGGAATAGGCTACCCACTCCAGTATTCTTGGGCTTCCCTCGTGGCTCAGCTGGTAAAGAATCCTCCTGCAATATGGGAGACCTGGGTTTCATCCCTGGGTTGGGAAGATCCCCTGGAGAAGGGAAAGGCTACCCACTCCAGTATTCTGGCCCAGAGAATTCCATGGACTGTAGAGACCATGGGATCGCAAAGAGCTGGACAGGACTGAGCGACTTTGGCTTTCACTCACGTGGCACATCAGATGACAAGCATGCTGAACTGTCTCGTGGCAGCACTGCTGCTGGTCAGTGCTTCAGTGTGAGCCTCATCCCTATCTTGTTCACAGGGCAGTTTTCAATTATCAGGGTACTGTTCAATTATTCAAGTATTCACGCACATAGGAAACAAACTTAGGGTTACCACAAAGAAAGGGGGATGGATGAGTTAAGAGGCTGTGATTAACATACATACCCCACTATGTGTAAAATAGATAACAAGGACCTACTGTATAGCACAGGGAACGATACTCAATATTTTGTAATAACCTATAAGGGAAAAGAATCTGAAAAAGAGTATTGATATGTGTAACTGGGTCACTGTGCTTTATACCTGCAACTAATACAACATAGTAAACCAACTATACTTCAATTTTTAAAAAAGAAAAAAAATGATTCGCGTGCTTACTTGCCCTTATTTTACAAAAATGAAAGTCCAAATACTAGTTATAGAAAATGTAGATTGTATAAATGTCATTTGAATGATACAAAGATGAAATTGTTAAGTGTGCCGGAAGGAGTGAATCTCTAGCCTCAACCAGACAATCAGGCATTCAAGATTGTAAACAGAGTAAAAGAAAGGAGAAAATCAGAGAGCAAGAAAATCCTGGAAATATTCATTGTTAAATGTTGTAGCTAAGAGTTTAGGTATGTTTAGAGATTTTGATCTCACGTCTTAGCTCCGTAGGAAAGGATTCCTCCTAAAACAAGTCAGTCTGTTTGAATTTTAGATACATTTGCAGGAGTGCTTTATGTTTGAAAGTTGGAACTGCCTTTGGTTTTCACCATTGGCTGTATTCTAAATCAATTATCACGTCAGTGATGTTAACACCCACAAGTTTATAGTGATATTAAGAAAAGAGAGAACTTACAAACCATCTACAAGTTGCTATCGTAAGTGGCTAAATTATATATTGATGGTAAAAGAAGAGGAAGAGTAAAACATGCATTCTGCCTTTCTTGGACAAATTGTATTTTAGGGTAGCCAAAGAGTTGTTAAGGAAAAGTCCTTCTGTATGAAATATTTCCTACTAATAAATGTAAAAGAAATGATTTAAAAAATCATTTCAGAAACTAAAAATATATCATATTTAAATAACAATCATCAATGGCTGCTAAAACCATTGAAAGATTGATGGATAGAGTTTTAACGGATGGATTGAGTGGACAACACCTGGACCCACTGATCAGCTGTAACATCACTAACAGTTGAGTAACCATACATCATACACGTCCTAAGGTGGTGCAATCAAAAATATACTGTGTCACCTAGGAAGTATTTTTGCCATTCCCCCAAATACTTTGAGTTTGAATCCAATCAGTCCTACAAACATAGCTATCAGTTTATGGGGAGAAGGGAGAATGAACAATTTAGGAAAGTGTCAAACACCACCAAGAAGATGTATTCAACCAACCCAAGAATGTGGAGAGTTCTACAGGACAAATGAGAGGATTTCCTCAATAAAGAAATTTACCTTAATAGGAGATTTAGATACCAAACAACCAAACAGACTATGTGAATCCTGATTTGACCCATCAATTATAAACAGATGTCTCAGACGTTTTTGAGCCAGTGGGGAAATGTGACCAAAGGCTGGATGTTAGATGATGTTAATATTAAGGAATTATTAATTTCAAGGTGAGTCACGTTGTCAGTGTCGTAATGGTGTTGTGTGACAAGCACACAGTGGCGATGTTTTCTAAAACAATCTGTTGTCTATTATGGACATAAAATGAATAAGGGTGAAATCCTACCATCTCTAGGACTGACATTAAGATACTCCAGAGGGGAGGGAGAAACAGCAGGACAGATGAAAGATGTTTAGGTGAGGGTTAGGAAGGGTTCAGACTCGGCAATGGGGAATTCCTCGGTGGTCCAGTTGCTAAGACTCTGTGCTCCCAATGCAGGGGCTGGGCTTTGGTCCATGGTCTGGGAACTAGATCCCACATGCTGCAACTGAGTTCGCAAGCCACAGCTAAAAGATCCTGCATGCTGCAACAAAGATCAAAGATCCCGCATGTCACAGCTAAGACCTGGTGCAGCCACATAAATAAGTAAATAAAGGTAAAATGTTTTTAAAAAGGCGGAGTGATGGGTTTATGCTGGAGATGGGGTTTAATATTACATTCTCTATATTATGTGTATGTTTTATATTTGCCATAATAGGATGTGAAAATTTAAATCAATAATGTATACACACAGGCTTCAGGGCAGCTTATTTCTGCACCTGACTTGTTACCTGGGGAAGAGACTGAGTGAATGAATCCAAAGAACTATTACACTGGGATCCCTGAGTCATTGTGGGTGTACCTATCTAAATGTGTAATCCCAAGGGAAGGAGCATCTCCCTTTCTTTTTTGTGGAACCCTGAAGGGAAATACAGCAGGAACAACCACTGTGAGGACAAGACCCTCAATCCAAATCACTTCTTTTGGATGGCCTGTGTATCCACAGATGACCAGAGGAATGGTCGCTGAAGCCCTCCGGCACACCTGGGGCTGCAGGTATAATTATCTCAGACTGGGGTATTCATATATGGGCTTCCCTGGTGACTCAGACAGTAAAGAATCTGCCTGCAATGTGGGAAACCCGGATTTGATCCCTGGGTGGGGAAGATCCCCTGGAGAAGAGAATGGCATACGTATAAGGTATAAGGACATTGTGCTTGAATCCTGCGGGCAACAGTGGACGTT
>NW_011494615.1:4802404-4828990 GCF_000754665.1 Bison bison bison
CAGTGGACGTTGACGAGACCACTGCTTTCCAAGGGCACACCTTTGGAATGTTCCAGAGTCAGCAATGCCACCAGGCTCCTAGCTGATACGGCACTAGGCTAACGCCTTTCGGAGCAGTCAGCCCTGGTTGCAGTGGCTGTGATTCCTAGATGCAGGGAAGGAGGTGGAGCCAGGAGAGAAGGGGAGGTCTGGGATTCCCAACGGACTTAGCCATGCGGGGCTTGTCCTGACCAACCAGAGACATCCCTACGGTGAGACTCAGCTGTTTGTCAGCTGGTGAAGCAGGATTTACTCATCACCCCATTCTTGAATTGCATGATTGTATCATTCATTATATTACATGGAAATGACTCTGACCAGATTCAGTGGTGTGACCAGGATACTCCTCCCACTCCCTGTCTGTTGTGCAATCTTGGGCGGGTTGCCCTTCTTTAAACTAGGATAATAATATCTTGCCTTTCTACCTCCTGGGTTGTTGTGAGGCACTTAAGAGATAATATATGGAACTATAATTTTTGTGAACTATCAAACAGTATTCAAATACAAGGGATCATTATGGCCATTAAGTGACCAGCTGATTTACATCTTAAAGTCACTTATTTTTTTAAATTCTCTGCTGATAATACATGTTTAATTAGTACATTATAAAACAAGATGGTCAAGAAACAACTACAGAGAAATTTAGCTTATAGTGTGATCTTTCTGTGTTCTCCAATGTGACATAGGATCCTGGAAATAAAATTTTAGGACTTCCCTGGTGGTCCAGTGGTTAAGAATCCGCCTGCCAAGGGAGGGGACACAGGATCGATCTCTGGTCCAGGAAGATTCCACATGCCGTGGGGCAACTAAGCCCATGTGCCACAAATGCTGAGCCCATGAGCCTAGAGGCCATGCTCCATAGCAACAGAAGCCACTGCAATGAGAAACCCACGCACTGCAACGAAGAGTAGCCACCCCCAACCACCACCCCTGCTCTTCACAACTAGAGAAAGCCCACAGACAATAGCAAAGACCTGGACAGTCAAAAGTAAATAGGAAATCTTACTCATATTTTACAGTTAGAGCCTTGAATACATGCCCATCAGTTTATGACACAAATAAGTTGCTGTATATATTCCATAAGTCACGCTTATTATTTTACAATCTCAATTTTATAATATTTCTTCTGTTCAATGATGTATAATGAACCGGGAAACTAGACCAGAGTTGGCAAACTATGGCGCATGGAATAAATCTGGCCATCACCTATTTTTGTATGGCCTGCAAACCGAGAACCATTTGACATTTGGAAACTTTAAAACAAACTCAAAACAAGAATATTTTATGACACGTGAAAATTATATGAAATTCAAACTTCAGTGTTCATTAACTGGAACACAGCCACACCCACTCATTTCTGTCCTGTATGTGGCTAAAATGACAGAGCAGTTATGAGAGAGACCATATGGACCACAAAGCCTGAAATATTTACTGTTTGGCTCTTTACAGAACAGCTTGACTAACACCAGAATAGAGGATTCAAAGGGACAGAGGTGAAAAAAAATTTTTTTTTTCTGGGATGCTAGCTCTCTCTTAGGATAAATAAATCTGGGGTATATGAACTCAAATTATGTATATACGATAAAGGAAATTCTTAGTTATGGTTGTAATACGCAATGACCAGTTCTGAGTCAATTAAAAAATTCTATAATATAGTAAGTAAAATACAGATAAATGGAATACAATTACATTGTTAAAAATATGTTCTCATTTTTCTCAAAGTTGATGCCAAAGTAAAGAGAACTGGACAGAGTATATTTATCCTCTAACAGAAAGTAGAAACTGATGCTGATTAGGGAAAGAGGAAATTTATTGGAAAGAGGATTCTGGAGCAGTTCCAGAGAAAGGACAGCAAACCGGTGAGCTCCAGGTCGCCAGCAGCAAGAGACCCTGGTCCCGCTCTCAGGGCATTTCCACACGGTTTCAGGAGGCTTCTATTTGAATTTGGGGAAGAAATAAGCTGATGGGCCCAGTTTGTGGCTGTGGAGGCCAGGGGTGGAGTAATGTGAGTGGGAGCTTGCTGGAATCCCATCGTTGGAATGAAGAAGGAACAAAGAGGATGTGAAAGGGGAAAAAGGATGCCAGGCAAACAAAATCCGACAGATGTTCTCATCGGGAGCGTCTCAGGAAACACAGGCTTTACTCCCAACATCAGCTCCAAATGAGTAAATGTGAATAAGTCATCTCGTTGTGTGGCAGGGGTATTTACATTTTTTGTTAATATGAAAGGAGGGCCACAATTAGACCCACCTGCCATAAAACTATTCCTTGGTCACAGTACACAAAATTCCAACCCTCAGAACAAAAATTTTAAAGGTAAAGAACAATCCTTCCAGAGGGTCAGATTAAAAGATAACTGTGTAGGCACTATCACCATTTCTACTCAGCACTGCACTAGTTTTCAGCCAGTACACATCTTAAGAAAGTGAAATAGCCAAAGAGATTGTACAGAAATAGAAAAGTTATCATTTTTACAGAAGTTGTGATTGTATGTATACAATACTCAAAAACTCTATTAACTATTTCAAATAAGAAGTAAACTCAGCAATGTCACTGAATGAGGGTCAATGTACAAAATTTCATCTTATTTCTGTATCAGCAACACAATAATAACAAAAACAAAATGAAATTTAAAAAAGGTACCATTGACAAAAATAGCACAAAAACATTAAATATGTAGGAATAAATCTGACAAAAGATGTGCAGCCAATTTCCTCAAATTATCTATAAATTAATTCAATTCCAGTGAAAAATCTCAGAAGAGCTTTAATTTTGGTGGAAATGAATCAGCTGACTCTAAAATTTATAAAGAAAAATGCAAAAGGTGAAGAATAGCTGAGGCAATTTTGAAGAAGAAAAACAAATTTGGAGGGTCTCTATCTACTCGGATGGACAACTATTCTAGTTTACCAAGTTCTGAGGGGTTTTCTGAGATGCAATACTTCCAGTTTTAAAACCTAGAAAGTTAAATATATCAAATTACTATTTTGTACATCTTAAACTAATACAGTGTTATATGTCCATTATACCTCAACAAAAATGTGGGGAGTGGGGGACTACAATGTACTGGGAAAACTAGGATTTAGTATAGAGCTACCGTTAATAAGATGGCATGATATTGGCATGTGCATATAAACAAAATAAACCAATGAGAGAGAACAGAGAGACCAGAAATAGACTCATACATACATCACCATCAGGTTACGACAGACGGCAGAACGGTAGTCCTTTTGGGAAACGGTGGTCTATTCCATAATTGGTACTGAGTAAGTGGCTATCCATGGGGGTGGCGGAAGACACCTCAATTTCTAATTCAACACAAAAAATAAATTCCAGATGGACTATGTTTCTAAATATAAAAGACAAAACGATAAAGATAAAAGATAAAACAATAAAGCTTTTAGGGAAAAAATAGAAGAATGTTCAACCACAACATGGACAAAGACTTTTTAAATAAGGTACTGCTGCTGCTAAGTCACTTCAGTTGTGTCCAACTCTGTGCGATCCCATAGATGGCAGCCTACCAGGCTCCCCCGTCCCTGGGATCCTCCAGGCAGGAACACTGGAGTGGGTTACTACTTCCTTCTCCAATGCATGAAAGTGAAAAGTGAAAGTGAAGTCGCTCAGTCGTGTCCGACCCTCAGTGACCCCATGGACTGCAGCCTTCCAGGCTCCTCTGTCCATGGCATATCCCAGGCAAGAGTACTGGAGTGGGGTGCCATTGCCTTCTATGTAAATAAGGTACAGAAAATGCTAAATATAAAGGAAAAAGCAGGTAAATTGAACTAGATTAAATTTAAATGTTTGTATTCATTAAAAATATGTCTAAAAATGAAAATTCAAGCAAGTCACAGTGAGGGAAGATACATATAATTTTATATATATGTTATTAAGTTGCTAGGTTGTGTCTGACTCTTGCGACCCAATGGGTATAGCCCACCAGACTCCTCTGTCCATGGGATTTCCCGGGCAAGAATACTGGAGTGGGTTGCCATTTCCTTCTCCTGGGGATCTTCCTGACCCAGGGATTGAACCCACATTCCCTGCATTGGCAGGCAGATTCTTTACTGCTGAGATACTGGGGAAGCCCAAATATATATATATATATATATGTGTGTGTGCCTGTGTGTGTGTGTGTGTGTGTGTGTGTATGTGCGTGTAAAATACATTAAAGTATGAAAGAAAGTAAAGTCGCTCAGTCATGTCTGACTCTTTGCGACCCCATGGACTGTAGCCTACCAGGCTCCTCAGTCCATGGAATTTTCCAGGCAAGAGTACTGAAGTGGGTTGCCATTTCCTTCTCTAGGGGATCTTCCCAACCCAGGGATCAAACCCAGGTCTCTGGCACTGAAGGCAGATGCTTTACCGTCTGAGCCACCAGGGAAGCCACTGAAATTTATGTAATTAATAATTATGTAAGCATATTTATATGTTATACATATATTTGTATTAAATATGTATTTAATGTTCATGTTTCTATCAAATACAAAATTATATGTAATATGTAATAAACATATTTTTATATATAAATCACATATATCTCCTCTCATTCTGTATATGTGTTTTTATGTGTGTATATGTATAAACCTATATATCTATACCTATCTTATCTGTTTATATAAACATACACACATAAATATACATATACACCGTTTGTTAGGTATATATCTGACAAAGGAACCATATACAGAATATCACACATAAATATACATATACACCATTTGTTAGGTATGTGTCTGACAAAGGAACCATATACAGAATATATATATAAAGAGTTCCCATAAGTCAATAATAAAAAGACATATGAAATGGTGCTTGACTTCACCAGTCATCAGAGAGATGCAAATGAAATTCTCTATGAAAGAATACTACACGTCTACCTGAAGAGCTAAAATGAAAAAGACAGACAATACCAAGCATTGACAAGGATGTGGGGCAACTAGAACTTTTATACACTGCTAAAAGCAGTATCAAATGTACAGTCATTCTGGGAAGTTCTTTGGCAATGTCTGCTAAATCTCAATGCATTCACACCCAATGACCTACAGATTCCAGTTTTGGGTAGATACCTAGACACCTAGCCAAAATCTTCCTGAAGGGGTTTAGACCTGGGGTCACAAACTCAAATGCATACAGAGAAAGGTCAGGCAAGTAATATCCATTACTGACCAGAAGGACATTTTCGGCAGAACTGATTCAAGTGGACACATTAGACACCCTTTGGCATGGCTGCCCCTCACTCCTTTGTTTACTTTTCCCTGAAACAGCCCCTAAGCATGTCCAGACTCAGATTTATGCCCCGCTCTCTCTCTCTCAATGGCTTATTGCTCTTATGTGGACACCTCACCCAGGCCAGGTGCCACGGATGCAACCAGTGCTCTGCCCAGGTCCTCCTGCCTGGTGGGGCACCATCCCCCAGCTGCTGTGCACAGTGGCTGCTAACAGCCCACACTGGCCCCTCCTCTTGAATCTCCTTGATCCAAAGCGCTTGAGAAATGACGCCCTCTCCTGGAGGCAGCCCACGGTCCATAACTGATGGATGTGGGGGTATGCAAGCGGGCTCCATGCTTTCAGATGGGGTAACTGCAGGGCTGTACGCTCTCCAGATTCCACAGTGAGATCAGCCTGAGACTAAACTTGCACCTCTTTCTCTTGCTCTGTCCTGCTTCCCTCACTGCCTATCAGATTCCTCCTGAGAGCGTCCCCTGAATAAGTCACTTGCATCAGCACCCCTCTGCTTCTAGGGAGCTCAAGGTCAGTCACAGGGCCCATAACATGCTCTTTCTCCAAGGAGCTGAGAGCCTATCTGAGACAGTCCCATCAATGTCAATACAACCACTGTCTTCCCGTTGCTGAGCTGTGGGCGTTCGGCTTCCCTTTGAATTCATAAAAGCCTTCAGGAGCTTCCCGATGGTCCTCCTTTCTGTTCAAGTCAGTCAAAGTCCATTAGTGAAGCCAGGATAACATTAACTAGTCTGATAGGTATTCCAGGCCTGACCTACAATGGCATGGAGATATGACCCAATGCTTTGTGGAAGAACATGAGTTGGAATCCTGAGGGAAAAACTAATTGATTACCCTTCCTATTCCCTTGGCTTCAGTAACTAGGAGAGTTGCTAGGAATGCTCCCTATCCATTAATCCCCCAGGAATTCGGAGTTAATTTGTTACCCAGGGCTGTTTCCCCGAGACCTCGATTCCCCCGAGGCAGAGAGCTAAATTCCTTCCACTGGTCGTCATCCCCTTGCAGCTCTCTGTTTCCAGTCCCGTCCAGGAAGCCTCTAGCATCTCTCTGAGCCTTCTTATCCCTAAAATGTACTTTTCTATGTCTTCTTCTTCTGTGTGTGTGTGTGTGTGTGTGTGTGTGTGTGTGTGTGTGTGCGTGCAGATATACGCAGTGTGTTTGCCTACATGTTAGGAAGGCAAAAAGATGAGGTGGGGGAATCACAGGAGGGTGGTCAGATTTCAAATCACTCAACCATGGGTTACAAAGAAAGGGTGACGCAGCACAAGCCTGATTAGTTCCACTCAGGATTGTTCACTGATTCATCAGAAAATTGATCCTTCTGACCCAGACTCTCCTCTGTCAATGGTCAAAGGCAGCTTTTGTTTGAGCCAGCCTCTATAGCGATTTGATGTAGTCTAGCCCAAGACAAGTTTCTACCCGAGCCAAACGGGGCTACTGCTGGCTACTATTTGAACGTGTTAACCTACATTCTGTTTTGCAGTGGGCATCTCCTCCTCTCCCCTGCCTCCCCTGAGGCAGACAAGGCTGTCACGTGGTCTCAGGGAAGCCACGCTGCAGGGTGAAGGGGAAAAAGTCGAAGAGTCTCTCTGACTTGTTCCTAATGACTGGTAGAGGTCACACACCGATGGCTCACTGGTCTTAAGAGTGCTCACAGATGAGCGCCCATTGGACATTGTTTGGCCCCCACTGCACTTTTTGAAAGTCTCACTTGGGCCACACAGGGCTCAGCTCTCCAGTTTACCACAGTCCCCAGTACTCCCTACTGTCTGCTACCATTGACATTTCCCATCTGGCCTCTTTCTGTGTACACTGGAATCTGTGACCCCAACTCCAAAACCATTAAAGAGGATTATGTTTCCTACCCTAGAAGCAAACATTCTCCTTTCCAAGGAAAACAACAAGAGGATTAAGAGAGGAAGTTTCTCTCTCAGAAGAAAGTCACAGTGTAAGGCCCAGTGATGGCTGTGGGAGTGGTCTCACTGCATGCAGCTTAAATAACAAGTCCAGGCAAGACTGATGGGTGATGGACCATCCTGAGTGAAGACAGCAAAGTGGGTCTAAGAGAGAAGGGAGGGGAGGCTGTGGTCCAGGATCTCATCTGCTCAGCACCCCTTCCTCCCCCTTCTACTTGGAGCTCCCTGATTATCCTTGGGAAACTGCCCCAACCCATGGCACAGAATCTTGGAGCAAATGTCAGTCAAAGTGCCATGGCCAAGGGATATGTGTGGTCAAGTTACCCAAAGCAGGCCATTCCCACTCTTTCTTCCAGGAAACTGGACCTTGAACACAGGAACACAAGGGTGGAAAATCTATCCCAATGGAGGTTCCTTGAAGGAATCTCTCATTAACTCCCGCTACCCAGATTTCTCAGGGGTCCTGGTTCCTTCCGGGGCTTATCATCGCAGATTCTATACATTCTCTGAGCTTTCCCATGTTATTCCAATAAGGTCTCTCAAGGGTCAGTTTCTGTTGCTGGCAATCTGAGAACCCTGCCTTGTACAAGAAGGTTCCTGGGGGATGTGGAATGGGAGCCAAAAAAAAAAGGCTTATTTCAAATGAGGAGCATGTTCTCAGCAGCGCCTCTCAAGAACTCAGCTCAGCCTGGTTCAAGGGGAAACTTTAAGAGAGGAAGTGTGAGGAATCGGGATGGAGGGAGACGTGGGGAAGGGGCTAGAGTGGGAGAAACCTTGTCTGCTTGTCTGCAGAGTGTGGCCTTTCTCCCAGCGCAGAGTTTCCCATGATGTGGCTGGAGACACCACTGAGCCGGAATCAGTCAGCAGCAGAGAACTGGGCATCATGCATTGGAAACCAGGGATGTGCCAAGGGAGCAGGTTCTGCAGGAAGCCTCATCCCCCAGTGAGTTGAGGCAGCAAAGAGCTGGGAATCATTACCGAAGAGGAGCAAGAGCAGTGGAGGAGGGGAGAATACCAGAATGCCAAAACTGCTTGTGAAGGGCAGAATGGACTGGACTTCCCTGGCGGTCCAGTGCAACAGAATCCGCCTGCTAATGCAGGGGATACAGGTTTGATCCCTGGTCCGGGAGAAGCCCACATGCCATAGGGCAACTAAGCCCGTGTGTCGCAACTACTGAGGCCGTGCTCTGCAACAAGAGAAACTACAGCAGGAAGAAGCCTGCGCACCACAACAGAGAGCAGCCCCTGCTTGCCACAACCAGAGAGACCCCAAGCAGCCAAAAATTGAAGGAAAAAAAAGAACAAAATGGACTCCTGAATCAGTCTGCCTGTGTTTGAAACCTGGTTCCATCACTGACTTTGTGTGATCAGTTGTTGCACCCTTAAATTCTCCCTGTGCATGCATGCTAAGTTGCTTCAGTCGTGTATGACTGTTTGAGACCCCATGGACTATAGCCCGCCAGACTCTTCTGTCCAGAGGATTCTGCAGGCAGGAATACTGAAGTGGATTGCTATATCGTCCTCTAGGGGATCTTCCCAACCCAGGGATTGAACCTGTGTCTCTTGACTGTCTCCTGCATTGGCAGGCAGGTTCTTGACCACTAGCACCATCTGGGAAGCCCTGAATACTCCCTACCTCAATTTAATTTAGTGGCTGGCAAAAACCAAGCACTCAATAAAGAGTGAGTAGTGTTATTATTTTTATCAATAAAATGTTATTCCATTAACCTGAATTATTAATTGCCAATTTTTATTACTACCATTTAAACTTCAGAGTCAAAGCCACAGACCATGCCTGCATACCCACACACATACAAAACACACAATTATATTTCAAAAAATACCCCTGGGGCCCAGCCTGAAATTACAGACTTATAAACCTGAAACAAAGCCAGTAAGATACCATAAAACAAAAGATCCAACCGGTGTAAACTTGTACCATTTTGTTAAAAGGGAAATACAGTCTGAGACACCAAGGGGATAGACAGGGACCCAGGTGACTGGGAGAATTGGGACAATAACCTGGGATTGCTTTCTGTTCTGATAAGATTTTTGTAACTAGAAACAGATGGAGACCATGCTGCTTGAACAGAAGCTCAATGGCCTGTGATGGACCTCATGAGCCCAAGGAACTGGATCTGAAAATGTAACTGTATCATTGAAATAATTCCACGTATTGCTCTTTAAGAAGATGGAGTAATGGAGAAAGTGCTGGCTTGGAAGTCCCCAGAGGGCCCATGGAGGACTTCTGAGAGAGGTTCACTCTCTTAAAACCTGGCTCTCCCATATTGGCAGCCCCTGACCACAGCATGCACAGCTTTCCTCCACCCTTGTGAGTATGGCCTACTCTGTCTGGAGCACCTTAATCTCACTCCTTCTCCACCTCAGCCAGACGCTCTCAGAATCTCTGAGTTTTAAAACCAATGTGTGACAATTTGTATGGAAATACAAAAAAACCTCAAATAGCCAAAGCAATCTTGAGAAAAAAGAATGGAACTGGAGGAATCAACCTGCCTGACTTTAGACTATACTACAAAGCTACAGTCATCAAGACAGTATGGTACTGGCACAAAGACAGAAATATAGATCAATGGAACAAAATAGAAAGCCCAGAGATAAATCCACACACATATGGACACCTGTAAAAGAATGAAACTAGAACACTTTCTAACACCATACACAAAAATAAACTCAAAATGGATTAAAGATTTAAATGTAAGATCAGAAACTATAAAACTCATAGAGGAAAACATAGGCAAAACACTCTCTGATATAAATCACAGCAGGATCCTCTATGACCCACCTCCCAGAGTCATGGAAATAAAAGCAAAAATAAACAAATGGGACCTAATTAAACTTAAAAGCTTTTGTACAATGGAGGAAACTAAAAGCAAGGAGAAAAGGCAGATTGGGAGAAAATAATAGCACATGAAGCAACTGACAAAGAATTAATCTCAGAAATATACAGGCAGCTCCTGCAGCTCAATTCCAGAAAAATAAACAACCCAATAAAAAAAATGGGCCAAAGACCTAAACAGACATTTCTCCAAAGAAGACATACTTTGGAGATGTATGGGTAACAAACATATGAAAAGATGCTTAACATCACTCATTATCAGAGAAATGCAAATCAAAACCACAATGTGGTACCATCTCATGCAGGTCAGAATGGCTGCTATCAAAAAGTCTACAAGCAGTAAATGCTGGAGAGGGTGTGGAGAAAAAGGGAACCCTCTTACACTGTTGGTGGGAATGCAAACTAGTACAGCCACTATGGAGAACAGTGTGGAGATTCCTTAAAAAACTGGAAATAGAACTTCCATATGACCCAGCAATCCCACTGCTGGGCATACACACTGAGGAAACCAGAATTGAAAGAGACACGTGTACCCCAATGTTCATCGCAGCACTGTTTATAATAGCCAGGACATGGAAGCAACCTAGCTGTCCATCAGCAGACGAATGGATAAGAAAGCTGTGGTACATAAACACAATGGAGTATTACTCAGCCATTCAAAAGAATACATTTCAATCAGTTCTAATGAGGTGGATGAAACTGGAGCCTATTATACAGAGTGAAGTAACCCAGAAAGAAAAACACCAATACAGTATATGAAAGCATATATATGGAATTTAGAAAGATGGTAACGATGACCCTATATGTGAGACAGCAAAAGAGACACAGATATAAAGAACAGACTTTTGGACTCTGTGGGAGAAGGTGAGGGTGGGGGATGATTTGAGAGAATGGCATTGAAACATGTATATTACCATATGTGAAATAGATTGCCAGCCCAGATGCATGAGGCAGGGTCCTCAGGGCTGGTGCACTGGGATGACCCGGAGGGATGGGATGGGGAGGGAGGTGGGAGGGGGCTCAGAATGGGGAACACATGTACACCCATGGCTGATTCATGTCAATGTATGGCAAAAACCACTACAATATTATAAAGTAATTAGCTTCCAATTAAAATAAATAATTAAAAAAAAAAAAAAACCAGTGTGTGAGATTCCCCAGTGGTCCAGTGGTTATGACTTTGCACATTCACAGCCAAGGGCTTGGGTTTAATCCCTAGTTGGGGAACTAAGATCCCACAATCGGAGCAGCGTGGCCAAAAATAAATAAAATTACAATGTGTCCTCCCTCGGAAACAATATTTTATCCCAAAGGTCAGTTGGTAAACATGGATATTGACCTTGGGTTATAACCCAATGCTATTGAGTAGGCCACTTCCCTGGGTAAGGAGGCATAAGAAATTTAAGCTCTAAAGCCACACTTCCCACCACTCTTCTGGATGACAGGAGGAACAACTTATTCATGTTCCAGATGAAGAAACTGAATCTTAGTGAGATGAAGTGACTTGCTCAAGATCACAGAGCTGGGAGTGGCCACTGAGCCCCACATCCACCTTCTCTGCTTCAAATCCAGGGTTATACCCTGGACAGCCTTACTGTCTCCAGGTTCTGTAGGCTTTGAGGGGCCTTCCGCATTCAGGGTCTGGGGAATGGTCCCCTCCAGGTAGAGGGGAGACCTTAGGACGAACTCCAAGATACATCTAGAATCATCCTAAGCGGCGTTTGGATTAGATCTATGAACAAAGCACAGAGGTCCCCATCTCTGGGGAATTTACCTCCTGTTTGGGAGGGAGAACCAGTAAACCGTAAGTGTAACAAGTGGACGATAGTGTGAGCTTCCCAGGTGGTGCTAGCAGTGAAGGAGACACCTGCCAATGCAGGAGACTCAAGAGACGTGGGTTTGATTCCCGGTTTGAAAAGATCCCCTGGAGTAGGAATGGCAACCTGCTGCGCTATTCAGGTCTGGAAAATCCCATGGCCAAAGGAGCCTGGCAGGCTACAGTCCATGGGTCACAAAGAGTCAGACATGACTGAGCGACTGAACACACGCACACAGATGATAAAGTACTATTAAGAGGTAATAGAGGCAACTAAAAAGAAACAAAGGAAAAGGAATCAGGACAGGAGGAAGTGCTGCAGTTTTAAATGCAGTGCTCAGGGAAGGTCTCTCTGAGAAGATGACAATTTGAGCAAAGGCTTTGAAGAAGTTCAGAGGTTGACCCATGAGATATCTGGACACAGGGGATTCCAGGAAGATAGAAGAGATGGTGCAAAGGCCCTGAGGCAGAAGTATTCCGAATGTGTGCAAGGAGGACAGAGTGAGCTGCGGGCGGAGAGGTAAGGGAGGCAGGTCACAAAGGGCCTCTTGGGTGACCGGAAGAACTTTTTCTCCGAGTGAAATAGTATGCCATGGGAGGGTCCTGGGCAAAGGAGTAACATGATCTGACCCATATTTTAAGAGTAACTCTGGCTGCTGTATTAGGAGTAGATTGTAGGGAGCAAGGGCGGAAGCATCTGGGCCCATTAATATGAACAGGTCAGGAAGACAGGAAACGAGCAGAAGAACAGAGTTAGGAGATCAACCAGAGTGCTTTCCTAGAAGCCACAACAAGAAAGAGTTTTTTTTTAAATTAAACTATAGTTGATTCATAATATAGTATTTGTTTCAGGCATATAGCAAAGTGACCCACATATATAAGTGTGTGTGTATATACATATATATGTATACTTTTTCCTTATAGGTTATTAAGATATTGAATATAGATATAAGATGTTGACTATATTTCCCTATACAGTAGGTCCTTATTGATTATTATATATATATTAGGTTGCATATACTAATCCCAACCTCCTAATTTATCCCTCCCCTCCACATTGCCCCTTTGGTAACTATAACTTTTTTCTGTTGCTGTTTTTTAAAAACTTTAAACTTTTTATTTTGTGTTGGGGCATAGCCAATTAACAGTGTTGTGGCAGTTTCAGGTGAGCAGCAAAGGGACTCAGCCGTCCATATACATGGATCCGCTCTCCCCAGACCCTCCTCCCATCAAGGCTGGCACACAACACTGTATACTCCATGTCCTGCGATACGGTAGGTCCTGGTTGGTTACCCGTTTTAAACATAGCAGTCTTTACACAACCTTCCCAAAGCCCCTCACTGTCCCTTCCCTTCCAGCAACCACAAGTTCTTTTTCTACATAACTTTGTTTTCTAAATCTGTGAGCCTATTTCTGTTTTGTAAATTAGTTCATTTGTATTATTTTTTTTAGAGTCCACATATAAATCAAATCATATATTCATCTTTCTCTGTCTGATTTACTTCACTTAATATGATCACATTCAGGTCAGTCCATGTTGCTGCAAAGGCATTATTTCTCTTTTTTATGACTAATATTCCATTGTCTGTATGTACCCCATCTTTATCCGGTTGTCTGTCAACAGACATTTGGTTGCTTCTGTGTCTTGTTTCTATTATAAATAGCACTGCTATGAACATTGGGGTGCATGTATCTCTGTGAATTAGAGTTTTCATCTTTTCCGAATATATGCCCAGGAGTGGGATTGCTAGATCACGTGGTAGCTCTATTTTTAGTTTTTTAAGGTACCTTCATACTATTGTCCACAGTGGCAGCACCGATTTACATTCCCAACAGTGTAGGAGAGTTCTCTTTTCTCCATTCCCTCTTTAGCATTTATTACTTGTAGACTTTAAAAAAAAAAATCTTAAATTTATTGAGCACCTAGATATCTTATGTATTGTTCTAAGCATTTTATACATAGAAGCTCATCTAATCCTCATAACTTCTTTAGAAGGTAAATTTTATAGGTGAGAAAAGTAAAGTTTAGGGAGATTAAGTAACTTGTTATGCAGCCAGCAAGCAAGAGAGTTAGGCTCTGCGGCTCCAAGGTGGTTCACTTAAACTCCTCTCTCTCATTATTTGTAGACTTTTTGGTGCTGGCTGTTCTAATTGGAGTGAGGTGATACCTCATTGTGGTTTTGATTTACATTTCTCTAATAATTAGTGATGCATCTTTTGGGATCTTTTACTGGCTGTTTCCTTTCTCTGGAACAACTTCCCTTCAGCTCTTCCAGGTCTCAGCTCAGCCACCCGTCCTCAGAGGCGCTGCCCCATCCTTGTTTAAACTCTTTCTGTGTACTTCTCACTGTGTAGACCGACCTTGCTTATTTGGTTCACCTACTGGTGGTGCAGTGTAAAGAATTAGCCTGCAATGCAGGAGACGCAAGAGACATGGGTTCAGTCCCCAGGTTGGGAAGATCCCCTGGAGGAGGGCATGGCAACCCACTCCAATATTCTTGCCTGGAAAGTCCCATGGACAGAGGAGACTGGCGGGCTACATACAGTCCATGGGATCTCAAAGAGTTGGACACGACTGAGTGACTGAACGCTCATATATACTTCTGAGTGTCCTGCCTCCTCCTCTTGCACTGCTAGAATATAAGCTCCAGGTGGGCAGGGATCTTCTCTGTCATATTCCTTTAGGTATCATCAGTGTCTGGAACAGTGTCTGGAAAATTTTCAATGCACTATAAATATTTGTTGCATGAATAAAGAAGTCCCTGATTTCCCCTGACAAGGAGCCTGAGGACCCGTATCACACAGGTAGTAGAATCTGACCCTGTTATTCCTATAGGCAGGGCTCCTCCCTTCAAGCCCTTTACCTAGGGCTTTACCTAGGGCTTACCCTAGGGCTCCACTTTACCTAGGGAACCTGGAAAAACACATTCCTCCCCTTCTGTGTCTTGATCTCAAGTTCTATGACCTTGTCTTTGGTTTATGTGTGGGATTACCATGGCCATCCCTCTGGGGCAAGTACTAATGGCTAAGTTGCAATGAGCTAGCATGTCCTTACCTGTTTTTCTCCATTCTAAGATGGCTACTTTTCACATTTTAGCATTCCTCCAAATGGAATTCATTTTACAATTGATGAATACTTAATATAGTTTCCTTTTCCCCCTTGAAAACTCTTATTAAACCTATGGTGTATCTTGTGGTAATGGTGTCTTAGAATCTGGAAGTAAATTGCAGTGGAAACTCTATTGGTTTCCAGCAAGTAATGGTATTTGGAATAAATAATGGAAATTTCTCCCTTTCCCCTGGGTTGTATTCTTTCTGTTTTACACAGATACTGTACAGAGTAGCCTCTGATATTTATTTTGTTGCTAATGATATATTTTCTCCTTGTCTACCTTCCTGATAGAATCTGGGAATTGAATAATGCAGGAACATAAAGATATATCTAGATTTGTTCTGACAAGTTTCATATCACTGACTCTACTTGGAGGAGAAAATTTGACCTTAAGAAAAATTACACTGAGAAATCCAGCTGCTATTACAAAAACCAGGCACCACAGAGAAAATGATGCTTGGTCTATTGTAGTACCCATGCAATTTATGTCAACAGAAAGCCAATAACTTCATCATGATCTGGAAGTAAATTTCAGTTGTGAGATCTTGGGCTCTCTCCTGATCAGATAGAAGGAAGCATGCTGTATAAATTCTCGGCTCCAACTTCCCGAAAGGACTTTGGTGGGAGGTAGGAGGTGATGGTGGGGACCGTAAGACAGATGGCTCTCAGATTGCTCTGATTTCTCATCAGCCGTCACCAAACGCTGCCAGGCATTTGACAGAGAGAAAAGATTTATGCAGGAGCATCAGGGAGGTAACGGGAAACAGAAAATATGATTTTAATAAACATTCTTCCTAAAACTAAGGCTGTCATTTTAAATTGACATGCTGAAATTGATGCTTCTCCATCAAATATAGATTCATCTGGTCTTTTTTCTTAAAAAACAAAAACAAAAAACTCCAATCTGGATGCAAAGGCTGCTTAATCAACCTTTGGACTTTGGATTGCCAATCTGGATCTGGCAGGTGTTAATACCATTCGTCCTAAGCTAGTTGTACAACTTTTTATTTGCTGTCAGTTGAAATGTGTTTTGAATGTTCTTACCTCCACTCTGCTGGCTGGTGGGCAGTGATCTCAGACATCCTCCACACTGGATCACCATTCTGGGGTCTTGTGAGGTCAAGTCCTAGGGAGTGAGCATCCTTTAGTGACCTGTGGACACATCCACCATCCCAGCCCACGTCTATGGTGCCCCCTCGCCACTTTTGGGCCTGGAAATCCTTTGTACAGATGTCCATATTCTTACCTCTGTGGTGAACTAATTATTCTTCTTTGGGGCCCAACCTCTCACTGATGCTGGGAAAGATAGAGGGCAGGAGAAGGGGGCCACAGAGGATGAGATGGTTGGATGGCATCACTGACTCAGTGGACATGAGTTCGAACAAACTCCAGGAGGTAGTGGAGGTCAGGGAGGCCTGGCGTGCTGCAGTCCATGGGGTTGCAGAGAGTCGGACATGACTAAGCAACAGAACAACAGCATCCACCTCTCACTAGGTCTCCAGGGGGAGGCTTGAATAAACTCCAGGAGGTAGTGGAGGACAGGGAGGTCTGGCGTGCTACAGTCCATGGGGCTGCAAGGAGTCGGACACGACTGAGTGACTGAACAACAGCATCCACCTCCCACTAGGTCTCCAGGGGGAGGCCTAGGGCTCCCAGGGCCGAAAGAATCCTGTTTCCTCAACTGGGAAGAATCTCTGTGTCTGGTTTGAGGGATATGCTTCCTTCCTCCTCTCTCTGAAAACTCCTTTTTCCCTCCCTACACCCTCCAAATTTTTCCTCAGGTGGGGCTAGGGCTATGATGAGGGGAGTGAGGTATCCTCTTCAGCCATTAAATATAAGAGTACAAAGTTAAAAACTGTGGCTTTTACGAGGGTTTTCATTTGGATTTTTAAAAACTATTGCATTAGAACATTACTTTATCTTGACTATTAAGTGTTTGGGTGGTTCCTTAAATTTTGGGACTGGGGACATTGCTTCACCTGATCTCACCCTAATCCTGGGCACAGATTTTAGAAACAAAAGCAGAAGAAAATCCTGTGGCCTGAGTCTCTTTTTGTCTTGCCATGGACCCTGAAACTATCTTGAACTGAAGAAAGGAGGGAGGGGACATGTGGGGAGGATGTATCACAAATTAATATCTCAGGACACTATCGGGCCACACAGGAGCAGAGGGCTGGGCTGTGTCTCAAAGACTCTTTCCAGCCCTAATACCAAGGAGCAGAGAGGATGAGATGGAGCTGGGGGCTCCTGGATAGACGTACAGAAAGGGAGAAGCCCACTCCCCCACTCACCTCAGTTGTCAGCAGCAACTAAAATTACCTTTCAGCTCAGATTTCTGATTGGTCGACCGAGCATCACTGGCTAGAAACATCCCAGCAGGGATGACTGGCTCTGACCTGCTGGACGCCTCTTAGTTTTCTTTTCCTCATTTCTTTGAGGCTCAACTGTTGACTTCTACCTGTGGCCCTGGGACGCTCTATACTGCTGCACTCATCGAAAAACAAAACCCAAATCTCTTTTTCCCTGAAGAGTCTTTGTTTCCCAAAATGCCACTGGTGCAGCTTGATTCTATTTTTGTAAAAGGCCTTACTTTTGCCCAATGGCATCAACACGGCACTCTCACTGAGGTGGGGAGCTGAGCCTTCAGACCTGAGGGTGAGTCCTTTCATCCTGCTCCTTTCTTCATGCTTGCCCTCAGGGGTGAAAATCAGCACCATGGATATTGTCTTGAAAAGTCTGAAGAGCTGCTGCCCTGCCTGGAATCGGAGGGGCTTGGCCTCTGTGACCCCGAGGCAGCTGCTTTCAAGCTGCCAGGCTTGGCGTTTTCAGCCCTCACAGACATCACTCAAGGGTTGCACATCGCCGTTTTCTCCACGTCGCGAACTCCCCTGAAAATAAGAGAAGCACCACAGGACCTGTCGTCCTCTGGCTGCCGCCTGAGTGTTTCTTTTGCCACGCTTTCCCAACAGCATCCCTTCGGTGGGCTCGGAGGCACTGTGTGCTGGTTTCCCGCGTTTTATTGTCCCAGCTTGTGTTTCTGTTTCTCCTTCCGGTCACTCTCGCACAGGTCAGAGCCTGCGGGGACGTTGCACATCCTTCTGCACATTGCACATCTCTATCTGTCCCTTCCTCTCTAAGGCACTCTTCTTAGTGTGCGTGTCTGCATAAGCTGCATCTTCCCGACGTTATGAAGTTGTGAGGAAGACGAGCAGGTAGAAGCGGGTGTATTGCTGGGTCATGGGGTGGGGGAGCTCATAGAAAAGGTTTTCTGGAGAACAGGAGTCACTGCACTCCAACCTTGCTGTCTCTCTGAGGCCCAGTGGCCTCGAACTGGTGGGCCCCCCCACCTGCTCCTGTACATACCTTGATTCACCCCAGCTTCTTGGGCCTGCCTCTGTAGCATCTGTGGATGTCAAGGTACCCACGCTAGCTCTTAGGTCCCCATTACCCTGAAGCTTCTCTCCTCAGAGCCAGCAGGGCCACTGTCTCTGGGTCCACTTCCAAGTTCCTGGGAATAACCTCTGATCAGTCAGCATGGGTCTGATGGGAGATCACAGGGTACAGAGCAACCCCTTTTGGAGGATACCGGGTTTCCCTAAGAGAAGGAGATGGGCTGGGCAGGAAATACTAGGTATCTGTGTCTGTGCTCAGTCATGGCCAACTCTCTATGACCCCATGGATTGTAACCTACCACGCTCCTCTGTCCTTGGAATTTTCCAGGCAAGAATATTGGAGTGGGTGGAGTGCCATTTCCTCCTCCTGGGGATCTCCCCACCCAGGGATCGAACCCGTGTCTCTTGTGTCTCCTGCATTGGCAGGTGCAATTCCTTATTGCTGAGCTGCCTGGGAAGCCCAGGGTATCTCTGGTGCCCCACTAAATGCTGCTTCCTTTCTATCCACCGCTCCGTGGAACTTCTGAGAAGTTCGCCTTTGGAGGGAAAAATGATCCTCTTCCGAGGGTCTGACTCCCTGGTCTCCTCTGTTCTGGGTTCTGAGGCTAATGTAGGGCTAAGAGAGACCTTTCCCACACTCTGACTAAATGTTAAAAAATTTTTTTCTATGTGTACCTGTATGGGCTTCTTAGGTGGTGCTAGTGGTAAAAACCTGCCTGCCAATGCAGGAGGCATAAGAGATGTGGGTTCGATCCCTGGGTCAGGAAGATCCCTTGGAGGAGGTCATGGCAACCCACTCCAATATTCTTGCCTAGAGAATCCCATGGAGCCTGGTGGGCTACAGTCCATAGAGTCGCAAAGAGTTGGACACGACTGAGGTGACTTAGCAGGCGTGTTTCTTTATTAAACTTTTAAACAATAATTATCTCATCTATCCAGAATTAATTTTGGTGCAAGGATTCAGGTAGGAAATTCAGATTTATTTCTTCCAAAGTCAGCCATCCTGATACATATTTTGATTTATCCATTTTTTCATTTCATTTTAAAGAATATCTTTTTTGTCACATGCTAACTGTCCTTATGCTTTAAGCCTGTATCTAGATTATACAGATCTTCCTCAGCTTATGACGGGGTTGTATCCCAATAAAGCCATTATAAGTTGAAAATATCTTAAGTCAAAAATGCATTTAATACACCTACTTTACCGAATATCATAGCTTAATCAAGCCTAACTTACATGTGCTCAGAAACACTTACATTAGCCTACAGCTGGGCAAAATCATGTAATACACAGCCCATTTTATAACAACTGTCAGGACTTCCCTGGTGGTCCAGGGGTTAAGACCCTGTACTTCCAATGCAGGGGGCCTGGGTTCAATCCCTGCTCAGGGAACTAGATCCCACATACCCCAGCTAAGAGTTTGCATGCCACAACTAAAGATCCTGCGTGCTGCAACGAAGACCTGGCGGGGCCAAATAAGTCAATAAATATTCATAATAAAGTGTCGAATATCTCACGTAATTTATGGAATTCTGTACTGAAAGTGAAACACGGAATGGAATGCTTTTAAGTGTTATCTTTTGTTTACCCTCATCATTATGTGGCTGAATGGGAGCTTCCTCTGCCCAGCATCACAAGAGAGGACCTATTATAGAGGACTAGCTCAGAAAAGATCACAATTCAAAATCTGAAGTAAAAAACCAACCTTCTAACCCAAAGTACTTCTCTGTGCCACACCGTGGAGTCGAGAAGCCATGATGAACCACCGGAAGCCAGGGACCACCTGTATTCCAGTTCATTCATGTATTAACCCACGTGTCAGAATCACCCTGTTTTGATCACTGTGGGCTGCTTCTTTTAAACTGTGGAGTCGTTCTGTACATCTCGTCATTATCCTGACTGCTCATCCTTACAGAGGGGACTGAACCCTGCAGCAGGTCCCTCTCCATGGTGGGAGACCCCTGCTTCGGGAGTGCCTGCTGTGTGTGGGGCGTTTCCCTGCCATGCCCACGTCGGCTGACCAAAGCTACAGGGTCTGGCTCTGCTCACTGATCAGCCCACCTGCCCACTCAGGAGCCTTTCTCAGCAAGGCCCGTGTACCTGAGCTTGCTTCCCACAGGCTCAGTGCAAGGGTGAGCTCTGCAGAGAGTGAGGTCACCCAGCCAAGAACCCTATTCCATTGGGCGCTGGCAGCGGGTTTCCTGGGATCCCATCACTTCATTTCCAGTTGGGTTTTTCTTAAAAGCCCATTTAGCAGACAGTGGAAAGGCTAGCACTGCTTCCAGGTTTCCCTTTGTCTGTGATTTTCCAGTTTTTAAGTTTTAGGCCTGTGTTTGCTCCTCTTCTGGTTTCCTGTTGCAATTTAGAATTTTTGACCCTAAGCTCAATTAGCTACTTTGATGGAGACTTCAAAATGGAAGAAGAGGGACTTCCCTGGTAGTCCAATGGCTAAGATTCTGCACTCCCAATACAGGGGAGTATTCTGCACTCCCAATACAGTTTTGATCTCTTGTCAGGAAATTAAGCCCCACATGCCGAAACTAAGAGTTGACATGCCACAACTAAGACCTGGCACAGCCAAATTAAAAAAAAAAAAAAAAAGAAATGGGAGAAGAGAATTAAATGCATAGATTTAGTTACCCCGTGGATGGGAGATTCTATACTTTTTAAAGGGAGAGATGGGAATATAAATGATTCCTTTCCTAAAGGCAATATTTCTAAAATGTGAGTCTGTGATAGATTATAGGGTTTGTCCACAACTCTACCTTCCTTCCTGGCCCTTGTCCTGGCTTCTCTCAACTTCCATGGGAGAAATTTACATCCTGGTCCAGTTGATGTTGGCCATGTGATTTGCTCTGGCCAATAGGATATGAGCAAAGATGACGTGAGCAGAGGCTTTAACCGTGCTTCCCTGTAGCTGGGCTTCTTGTGCTTCTGCCACCTGCCACAAATAGAGCGTGAGCTTGTTCGAAGACGAACGACACCGGGAACAGACTGGAAGCTGGCCTGCAGACTGGCGGACAAGGAAAACAGAGGGTTATGGTGAGCCGTTAGAATTTGGGGGTTGTTTGTTACACAGCACAGCTCTAGTGCAGCAACACCTGACAAATGTTGAGTAATACATGGATCCTTTTTAGAGAAAGAAAATTCTAGCAAACTCTCTGTGTTGACAGAATTCATTCAACAAGTAATAGTGTATATGTGTGTGTACTGAGGTGAGGGATAGAAACAGGGGGACCAGTTAGAAGAAGTAAATGGTTGTATATAATGAAACTTAAATATTTCAAACAATACTAGGCACACATTTCCTATTCTTTAAGTCCTGTTGCTGCTAAGTCGCTTCAGTGGTGTCCGACTCTGTGTGACCCCATAGACGGAAGCCCACTAGGCTCCCCCGTCCCTGGGATTCTCCAGGCAAGAACCCTGGAGTGGGTTGCCATTTCCTTCTCCAATGCATGAAAGCGAAAAGTGAAAGTGAAGTCGCTCAGTCATGCCTGACTCTTAGTGACCCCATGGACTGCAGCCTACCAGACTCCTCCGTCCATGGGATTTTCCAGGCAAGAGTACTGGAGTGGGGTGCCACTGTAAGTCCTAAGCAACCATAAAAGCAAAGCAAAATTACAAGTTCACCAAATAAAGCTACATCAATAACCTCTATCAACTCAGTGGAATGGATGATGCTTCCACCAAATTGTCTTTGTGCTGCACATATACTCCTTGCTGTTCTGTCTCAGATTCTTTTGGGTCACATATGCTCAGACCACTGTAAGCCCTGGGACTTTGCTGGTGGTCCAGTGGTTAAGACTCTGTGCTTACAATGTGGGGGGCACTGGTTTGATCCCTGGTCAGGGAAGTTCCACATGCTGTGTGGCATAACCAAACAGACAACCCTAAAAAGACCACTGTGAGCCCTACAAGGATGTAATTCCAAAAAGACTTTTCTACAATTGCTATGGCGCTCACAGCTGGGTCCTTTGGCTTTTCCTTCTTAGAATAAATGTTTCCTTAAGAAGTCAGTCCACGTCTGATCTTTTTCACTAAGAGGCAAGAATTAAAACAACAGCAGTGGACACAATCTCCCAGTAATATCCTACCTAACAAATGTAAAACAAAGGCCTGGAATTTGGGTTGATGATTTACCTTTATCGGCTGACGATCTGGCACATGTATATATTAACTTTTTAAGGCTATCATGGAAATTAAAACACAAAGAGGTCACACATCTTGGAGAGATTGTCAGACCCCTATCCTACTTATGCAGTTTGGGATCTACCGCATTCAAGCTTTCTTCTTGTTGCTGAAGAGAAAGGAAGAGACAAGACGTTTCACAATCTGGGCAGCAGATGGCACTCACGACATTTAGAATCACACAGGGGAAGCACTGGTCCACAACAATTTGCTGGTGTTGCATTCAGTGAGTTTGCTGTTTTAAAATCTTTTAAAAACACCCCGCTTTGTATGGCCTTATTTGGGCTGTGTCGGCCGAGTTTAACCCAGTATAGCGCAGGCCACTGGCCGCTCCTTGGGCTGTGCTCTGCTTTTTGCAGCAGCGTGGGTTTGTGGGGAGAGTTCCTGCCCTCGTAAGGCACGGGCAGGTGGCTTTCCCAAGATGGTCTTCTCCAGAGCCTCTCACCTGCAAGGGCGTAAGCCCTATCTGTTCTGCCCTTTCCATCAGGCCAATGGGCTTTGGAAAGGGCATCTGTGCTTCTGCCCTTAGCAACATGGAAATCCAGTATGCACTCCCTTCAGTGGTATGGAGATTGTAAGATATTTTGTTTTCAATATGGTATATGGCCTCAGCCACTCTAAGCCTTGGTTTTCCATTTGAAAACTTGGAATAGCAACATCTTCTTAAAGAATGGGTACTTACAGGGTGCCTCACTTATATAAGGACCATCACCTTGAGTTCTCTGGGATGGAGAAAATAAAGAATCAGTCATAAAATGTAAGCTGTCACTTTGTCCAGCTGAATATATAATGCCCAGGAAAGTAAAACAAAGTTGCTCAAGGGAGCAAGTAGATGGGTATAGAGCTTAGATCTTTTCTCTCCCAACACAGCATGTGTGTATGCATGCATGTGTGTATGTATGCATGTGTGTGTTTGGCTGTGCTGGGTCTCAGTCGCGGTACAGGGATTGTTAGCTGCAGTACAAGGGATTTTTAGCCATGGCATGTAAACTCTTAGTTGCAGCCTGTGGCATCTAGTTTCCTGACCAGGGGTCGAACCCAGGCCCCCTGCATTGGGAGCATGGAGTCTTAGCCACTGGACCATCAGGGAAGTCTACCAATGAAGTTTTAAAAAAAACCCATAATGGATATTTTCCCCCTTGGGTCCTCCAACTCTATGCTCACCCCTGGGCCAGGACTGTGTCAGGGCTGCTCACCTGGGCATGTCCTGCCCACATAATCCTAGTGTGGGGAACAATGGAGGCCACACTCTAGAATGAGAAGAATACAGGGCCTATTCAGTCTTCATTAACCTAACCCACCCTGCGGTATCCTAAAGTCCAGAAGTAGAGCCAGTAGTGTATTACATTTTACAGTTTGAAGATGTCTTTGATATATATATATACACACACACATAAATAATTTGTATATGTATGATATAAATATACATATACATCATGATGTACATATATACATCATGCTGTGTGAAGTTGCTTCAGTTGTGTCTGACTCTCTGAGAACAATGGACTCTAGCCCACCAGGCTCCTCTGTCCATGGGATTCTCCAGGCATGTGCTTCCAGATTTCAGGGACACTCATAGCAAGCATTGACTTTTCTTTCTTTTAGGTTGAGGGCTATTCAACATCCAATAAAATGCATTGATCTTAAGAGTTTAGTTTTGACAACTGAGTAGTTGCTTTTTGAGAACGCAACTGAAGTCTAAAGGGGGATGGAGTAACACAATCTGTATGTGAGAGGATGAAACTTGCTCTCTCTGGCCTGTCTGGAAAGGGAGAAATACTGACTTCTCAGAGCCCCATCAGGCTTCCTGAGAGGCAGGACCCCTGACTATACCTCCCTGGAAATTCTCCCACATCTCCCGCAGCTCATGGGAGAAGATGCTCAGGCCAATTTTACCGAGATCTCAGAAGACAAGGGGGGAGAGTGCACCAGAGCTGTAGCTGAGAGTCACAGGCTCTACTTTATACGCCCAGGACCCTCATGGAGGATCTGGGGGTCACCCTTCACTAACATGGGCAAACACCAGGCCTGTCTAGGTCCACCGCAGGGACCCCGTGTGGCTCCCGGCTTTAAATGCTTGGATTTTAATTCGTTACTTCTGAATCTTTGTCTTCTGTCCCCATTTTATGTTTCCTCCTGGGTTCCACTTATTCTAGGGGCTGGTTTCTGCCAAGTCTCTGCCTACCAGTGTCTAGGGTGGTATGAATCTGAATCTATCATCCTAGGTAGGCAGAGAGGATCGTCTTTCTTTATGTTCTGTTCCTGTAGCCTCACTCTGCTGGGTGGACAGGAAATTCTGCCTTGGGTGTTACTGTGGGCATCTTTCCACCCTGCGATCATTTACGGAGATAAAGCAAAGGGTGGTTTTATTGCTAAGTTATGTCCGACTCTTGCGACCTCATGGACTGTAGCCCACAAGACTCCTCTGTCCATGGGATTTCCCAGGCAAGCATACTGGAGTGAGTTGCCATTTCCTTCTCCAGGGGATCTTCCTGACCCAGGGATCAAACCCAGGTCTCCTGAATTGCAGGCAGTCTTCTGCATTGCAAGCAGATTATTTACTGACTGAGCCACCAGGGAAGCTAAAGGAAAGGGGAGGCCTCTTTGATCATGAATCATGGACCCACATTGGCTGATGTGGAGACCACTGATTGTCCCAGTCCATCAGGCCTGTTCAAGTCCAGCTTGGAGCACCAAAGTCTTTGGTGAGGATGGGGGCTTTGGGTCATTTGTCTAGCCCTCCAACCCTAATGTCCCCTTGAGGTCTCATGGTCCCCTGTAGAGCCATCCCCAAGTCTCATGGACTCACAAGTCTCCCCATGGATCCTGCGTGGCATTCTGCCCTTGCCAGCACACCTGTTCCTCTCTCCACTCTGCCTCTGGGACACTGAGTATTTCCTCAACAGGGAGCCATTGTGGAGACAGGAGAACAAGCTCCTGACCTCGAGTCACTTCTGCATCCCATTCTGCAAAAAAACAAAACAAAACAAAACCCTGAGGCAAAGAATGACAAAGGTTACTTGCATGAAATCCAAGATAAACAACCAAATAGCACCCAGTAAAACATGAATTACTATCTTTCCCCAAAAAAGTATTCTGCCCAGTGTTTACAATACCCTAATGGCCTGCTTTGCTTATAATGTTTCAGAGTTTTCTCTCACTCACTTTCCAGAGCATTCAGTGTCCCTCTTGTCTGCTGTGATTTCTCTGGCATGATCAGGATGAACACGGCAGGGGCTTCATCAGTATTTTTATCTGGAAATAGTCACTACCTGTACTGATCTGAGCAGAAAGGCCACATTCTCATGGAACCATTTATCATACCTGGGGCAGCTGTCCTCAGAGGCATTGTTGGTTAGCTGCCCACACTTATTCTCATGTTCGCACTAAGAGTTTTGGGGAAAGCTGGAATATTGTCTCCTTACAGTGTTTAAACACAGAGATGGGACTTTTCTGGTGGTCTAGTGGTTAAGACTCCATGCTGCCAATACAGGGGGCATGGGTTAGATCCCTTGTCGGGGAACCAATATTCCACATGCCACTGGGTGCGGTCAAAAGATCTAAAATTTTTAAAAATATATATATTTTAAAAAATAACACTGAAATGAACATTAATTATAAGAAGAGTTTTTCTCTGATGTACTGGAAAGACTTTGGCCACCTGATGTGAAGAACCATCTCACTGGAAAAGACCCTGATGCTGGGAAAGATTGAGGGCAAGTGAAGGGGGCAACAGACGATGAGATGGTTGGATGGCATCACTGGCTCAATGGGCATGAGTCTGAGCGAACTCTGGGAGATAGTGAAGGATAGGGAAGCCTGGTGTGCTGCAGTTCATGGGATCACAAAGAGTTGGACGCAACTTAGCAACTGAACAATGACAACTGAAAAGACAACTGGAAAAGGCTAGAAGTCTCTGGAACAATCTGGCAGTTGTGGGTATATCATTTTGGGCTGAGGACAGCCCTCGGGGGTCACACTTGAAGGGTGAGGCTGTGCTGCAGCCCTGGGTGGCTTCCAG
>NW_011494615.1:4829090-4848271 GCF_000754665.1 Bison bison bison
GACTCTCATTCCCAGTCCTCATTCCCTTGCCTTTGCAAAGTCACTGGAGTGGGGAACGATAAGGTGACCACACACTGTGCTGCTGTCCATGTGGGCTGGCACGTACCAGCACTGGTTCTGGCTGATTTGATGTGCAGTGCAGCAATGGCACCCCCCTCCAGTACTCTTGCTTGGAAAATCCCATGGATGGAGGAGACTGGTGGGCTGCAGTCCATGGGGTCGCTAAGAGTCAGACACGACTGAGCGACTTCACTTTCACATTTTACTTTCATGCATTGGAGAAGGAAATAGCAACCCACTCCAGTATTCTTGCCTGGAGAATCCCAGGGACAGGGAAGCCTGATGGGCTGCTGTCTATGGGGTCTCACAGAGTCGGACACGACTGAAGCGACTTAGAAGTTAGGCTCCAGAGGCTGGCACATCACCAAGGGGCCACCAGGTGGCGCTGCCAGCCATCTCACGTTTAAGACTCTCGGGTGAGGCAGGAATATCTGGAAATCGGTTCTTGTCTCCAGGGCACTGCGGTCGGGCAGAGAAGCCAGCTTGGCTCTGATCAGGGAGTGACCTGAGTTTCACAAGATGCAGCAATGCTCGGTCCTGTCGCCTGCTTCCTGACCCCGTACCCGAAGGATTAGAGTTGTATTGGCTTCTGATAAATGCTTTCCTCCACAATCTGGGTTTGGTATCTTTCTCATTTTCTGCCCTGCTAGGTTTAGTCTCTCAATGTTTCTGTCAGATAAGATAAAAACTGTGTCACTGTAACAAGATGTTCGTCACTGTAACAAGATGTTCTTGCTCATGGCAATGAAAAGCTTTGGGGATGAAGTGTGCAACCCCATCCCTGATCCTCATCTAGCGTCCCTGACTCACTTCGTCCCACCCTAGTGGTCAGGGTGGAGGGCATGTGTACGGACCAGGCCCAGGGGTGGGCTGGAGCTTGGACAGGGGCTGGGGAGAGGGAAGAGCTGAGGATGCTGGGTGGTCAGAGGACAGGGTTGTTAATGGAAAAGGCTCAGATTTGTTGAAGGATCAGTTCAATCAGTTCAGTCGCTCAGTCGTGTCCGACTCTTTGCAACCCCATGAATTGCAGCATGCCAGGCCTCCCTGTCCATCACCAACTCCCAGAGTTCACTCAAACTCACGTCCATCGAGTCGGTGATGCCATCCAGCCATCTCATCCTCTGTCGTCCCCTTCTCCTCCTGCCCCCAATCCCTCCCAGCATCAGAGTCTTTTCCAATGAGGCAACTCTTGGCATGAGGTGGCCAAAGTATTGGAGTTTCAGCTTCAGCATCAGTCCTTCCAATGAACACCCAGGGCTGATCTCCTTTAGAATGGACTGGTTGGATCTCCTTGCAGTCTTAGGGACTCTCAAGAGTCTTCTCCAACACCACAGTTCAAAAGCATCAATTCTTCAGTGCTCAGCTTTCTTCACAGTCCAACTCTCACATCCGTACGTGACCACTGGAAAAACCATAGCTTTGACTAGATAGACCTTTGTTGGCAAAGTAATGTTTTTGCTTTTGAATACGCTATCTAGGTTGGTCTTAACTTTCCTTCCAAAGAGTAAGCGTCTTTTAATTTCATGGCTGCAGTCACCATCTGCAGTGATTTTGGAGCCCCCCAAAATAAAATCTGACACTGTTTCCACTGTGGGGTGAGGCTTATGCACATACTTTGCAAAGAGTGAAAAGGTGCTCTGATGTTTGATCAGGTGCATTCTGCTACACATGCCATAAAGACTGGATACAAATGTCTTAAAGATTAGAAGAACCATGTCACACTTCTGCCTTGAGGTGTCCTGGTTCCTCCAATGGACGGCTTCAGCCTTGGGGACATGTCTCCCAGGATGACCCAGGACACTGGTTGAGCTGCACCTGTGGGAACAGAACTGCAGACAGACGCGTTGTGGGCGGGGCCTGGAGCCGGGATGGGCGGGGCCTGGAAGGTGACAGGATTTTTAGGGAGGGTTTGAATGTCAGTTTTGGGGAAAACTAACTCTCTCTTTCTCAACAGCTAACAGCCCTAAAGAAGCAATAAATGCTTCCAGCTGCTCTGCCCAAGCTTGCTTGGAACCAGCTGTCATGAAAAGGAGATAAAGTCTCAGAAATGTTCAAATTGTATAGTTTTTTTCTAATAACAGAGTTGCTGACAGTTGTGAGGCCTATGCCATGTTACCTATTAAAATAGTTAAGGTCAGCCAACATTTTAAAATCAGAGAATTAAATTGTGTTAAATAGGCCCAAGACACATTGTTGGTTATAGCTTCAGAAACTTGGGTTTTTGTATGCTGAAGAAGGTCAGTTTGTTATAAAAGAAATTCTCTTTATATAATAAAAGCATGTTTTTATCATATCATACTGCAAAGTCTAAGAAATCTTCACATTTGGAAGGGGGTGTGTTTGTGTCTGTGTATAAGAAAGCCTAAGTTTGGGGACTTTCAATGTGTACTTTTCTAGAAAAGTTTGCTTGCCAACTTCCCAAGATTAGCTGAAAGCCTCTCAGAACCTTCTGGAATGCTACTAACTTCCAAGAAAATGTATTGTTTCTTCTAGAAGGTTAGGGAGAGTTGGTGGTGGTGCTCAGTTCTCAGTTCTGTCCAACTCTTTATGGCCCCATAGACTGTAGCCCACCAGGCTCCTCTGTCTGTGGGATTTCCCAGGCAAGAATACTGGAGTGAGTTGCCATTCCCTTCTCCAGGAGATCTTCCTAAGGCTCAAACCCAGGTCTCCTGCATTGCAGGCAGATTCTTTACTGTCTGAGCCACCAGTATGCCTTTTCCACAGTTGTTCCCAGCATTGTCCTGCCCTTCCTTCCATGAAAAGAAGAGAGTAATATTCCTCAACTTTAGTTTCATAGGTATCCACAATCATCTGCAAATTGACCAGCCTCATTGACAAAATTCCCTGAATTAGGCAGGGTGGTGGTGGTGGGGAGGGGGTTGGAAATGTGCTCAGTGTATCAGTCAGCTGTTACTTTGTAACAAGCAAGCATACAAAAAGTCTCAGTGGCATACAACAAAAAGCATTTATTCAGCTCCTGCATCTGCAGGTCAGCTATACACCTCTCAACTGGACTAGTCCCTGCATCCCAAGTTGGCTGGGGGTTGACTGAGCTCAGTGGGGCATGACTGAGCTCTTCTGCTTTGACTGAACTGTCTGGGGAAGCACGTCTCCCTGCAAGCCTGCTGGTCTGTTGGGCAGGTGCCTTGGCCAGCCACAGACCCAGGGCATAGTTTTGCAATGGCAGTGGCCGAAGTATAAGAGGAATGGACCCACTGCAAACACTAGTTTTGTGTCACGTCTGCTAAGATTGCTTTCACCAAAGCAAGTTTTAGAGCTGATCTTGAAGTTAAGGGGCAGGGAGGCACTGTTACTCATGCTCAAGTGGGAGACCTGCAAAGTCAGTTGGGAAGGGATGTGGACAGAGTGAGGGGTAAAGGGTTGGCTCCCAATGTTATCCATTAATACCACAGTGTACAAGATATTTCTCTACACTGCTCAGAAAACACGGGTGCTCTGTGTTATCTTCATCCTGGCACTCAAGAATAAAGGGACGCTTTCCTTTATCATCCTCTCTAACTCCTTACAGTCCTGCTGTGCGTGTGTGCTAAGTCACTTGAGTCAAGTCCAACTCTTTGTGACTCTATGGACTGTGGCCTGCCAGGCTCCTCTATCTGTGGGATTCTCTAGGCAGTGATACTGGAGTGGGTTGCCATGCCCTCCACCAGGGAATCTTTCTGACCCAGGGATCGAACTCACAGCTCTTACATTTCCTACATTGGCAGGCAGGTTCTCTACCACCAGCGCCACTTGAGAAGTCCTCTGCTACCACCTCCCAGAAAACACATCTTAAACGCGTCCGCCACTGCCTGGGTCACCCTCCCTAGTTTTTGTTTGCCTCTAAGCCCTAACCCTGTTTCCCAGTGGAATTCAGGGTTTGCCTCCTCCAAGCAGTGTCACCCCCGGCACACCACCTCTCTGAACCTGCATCATCAGTCCCCTTTCTTGGCTGCTGGTCTGGGTGTAGAGCTCCTGGAAGGCTTCACAGATCTACTGAGCCTCTGAAGCCCGTCATCCAGCCTGTATGGTGCCCCACAGGCAGTAGGTGCGCTCAGTAAATATGTTATTTTCGGCCAGGAGCTGGGAATGAAAAAGCAGAGAAAGAAAAGTTGGTCTTCCAAGTGCTGTAAGGGGTGGGGGAGGGGAAGAGCTTCTGCCTCAGCCATCAGGACTCTCTCTTTGCTTCGTTTTCAAGCTGGAGTTAGGACAAGACAGAGCAGGTCACTGGCTCATTCCAAGTCCTCGTACCACCCTGGGGGCCTCAGATCAATCCATTTTCTGTTTCAATGACTGTGTCTCCGCCTCACTGATCTCCCTCAGTTAGTTCACAGGGTTAGTTCTCAGGGTTGATTAGATGATGGAGATCATCATGGCCAATAGAAGGGGAAAAAGAAATAGTGACAGATTTTCTCTTATTGAGCTTCAAAAATCACTGCAAATGGTGACTGTACCTGTGACGTTAGAAGACACTTGCTTCTTGGAAGGAAAGCCACGACAGACCCTAGACAGCATATCAAAAAGCAAAGACATCACTTTGCTGAGAAAGCTCTGCATAGTCAAAGCTATGGCTTTTCCAGTAGTCATGTATGGATGTGAGAGTTGGACCATAAAGAAGGCTGAACACCGAAGAAATGATGCTTTTGAATTTTGGTGCTGGACAACACTCTTGAGAATCCCTTGGACCACAAGGAGATCAAATCAGTCAATCCTAAAGGAAATCAACCCTGAATATTCATTGGAGGGCCTGCTGCTGCAGTGCCAATCCTTGGGCCACCTGATGCAAAGAACCAACTCACTGGAAAAGACCCTGATTCTGGGAAAGATCGAGGGCAAGAGGAGAAGGGGACAACAGAGGATGAGATGGTTGGATGGCATCACTGATTCAATGGACAGGATCTAGGGAAAACTCTGGGAGACACTGAGGGACAGGGAGGCCTGGTGTGCTGCAGTCCGTGGGGTCACAGAGAGTTGGACACAACTTAGCGACTGAACAACAACATTGAAATGTACACTTATGAGTGGCAAACCATCCTTTTACAGTGTCATCCCATCCTGAGGGTCTCATCTCAAGAGAAATTTTTCCTGTTGCCTCCTGCCCTACAACAATAAGTTTACAATGGTTTATAATAAGTTTCCCTCTTTGTGCTGTACAGTGCTATGGGGGTTTGACAAACATATAAATGCATTTATCATTATTTTCATAGAGAAACATTTCACCAGCCACCTGTTTATGCATCCTTCTCCCTCCTTCCCTCCCCCAAACCCTCTTGTTCTGCTTTGATAAGTGAATTAGGAAAGGCAAGATGCTATTCTACGACCCTGGGATATTAGCATGGCTTTGCCTCTGACTTCTGTGTCATCAGGAAGGCTATAGGGCTCCTCTGACTACAGCCATCCTGCAGGTTTAGGCAGTCTGTAAGTGAGGCAGAGGGTGTGGAGCGCCCAGAACATGGTTGGGGGCTGCACACAGGTTGTCCCCTTCTCCCTTGCCTTTGTTGTAGGTTAGCTGATATTTGGCAGTTGGAAAGAGGGTGAGGCTGCCCTGGAAATCCGAGTAATTATATTTCCTTGAGATAACTCTTTTCCCTGCCTGTATCCCGAGGGGATGAGCATCAGGCTTCCCTGGCCCCAGGTAGGGGAGAGATCTGATGGGAAATTTGATTTTCTCTGTGAGTTTATGGAAGTCAGAGGCCAAGAGTTGCATTAATCGCCATGAGGATTCTTGATAGCCCCATTGCTTGTGGGCATCACCTGTCCTGAATTGTCTTTTTGGGAGGACCATTGAGAACAACCTGAACCAACCCCTCGTGATTGGCTCTGACCCACCCTGACACCAGCTGCTGAAGGCTGGCTTCCTCCAGCAAGCCACCCTCCACCTCCCTCCACCCCCCCTCACCGCTCCCCCCCCACCCCCGCCATCCCTGCTCCTCAGTTCTCCTCTGACATAGGGAAACTTCTTCCTCCATGCATATTCAGCCGTCTGTGGCAGGATTTCACAACCTAGACACTTCTCTTTAGCACAAGCTTTCATGATGCAGATTGGAAATGACGTAGCTTAATTTGGAAGCTTGATTTACAGTCAGGATTCAGATATTGGTTCTAACGTAGAGCTTGCGCCTTGAACAGGAAAAAGTTGTTACTCACAACTCAAAACAGTTGTTGGAGTGACTCTGTGCTTGGTTTATTTTATCAACAGAGGATTGATCAAGATCGTGCAGGAAACAGATGGCACATGCAAATATAATGTAGGAGGGTTGAGAGAGATGTTTGCTCCCAGGTAGTACAGTGGGAAAGAACCCTCCTGCTAATGCAGGAGACATGGATTTGATCCCTGGGTTGGGAAGATCTCCTGCAGAAGGAAATGGCAACTCACTCCAGTATTCTTGCATGGAGAATCCCATGGACAGAGGAGCCAGGCGTGCTACAGTCCTTGGGGTCACAAAGAGTTGAGTCAGGCACAACTTAGCCACTGAGCACACACGTAAGGGAGGTGTTTGCAAAGGTGTGGATGGGGAAAGAGCACCAACAAGGAATGGGGAGACGCTGCAGGACCAAAGTCAGTGGGAAGCTACCATCTTCCTCAATGGGCAAGAGGCAGGGGCTTGGCAGGAGCTGTGGGTTTCAGAGAGGGGTTGTCTGGAAGGAGTTGTGACTTTGGGTGGAATAAAGCAGACTCTGTCAATGTGCTGTCCAGCAAGGAGAGAATCAGGGGAATAAACACCTCACTTTCTCCCCTGCTATTCACTGGCTTGATGGTACCTCCACTTGCCAAATCCAGTGAGAAGCCAGAAAGCAAAAGAGCCTGAAAATGCTTTCAATCAAGATCAGCTGTCTGGGGCCCCAGGCAGGGTGGGGAAGTGTGGACAAAAGCTGGGAAGCAGAAGAGTGCGGTACCCAGCACACCTGGATTATAAGCAGGATAAAGGTGATAAGGATGTGTGAGGTGATCAGGGCTAGTGAACATGTTGCTGGTGAAAAGGAAACACCAGCGTTAGTTGCACATGAAATAAAATCCTACATGTGCTCCCTGATGTCTGACTTTGCAGCTAGGTGGTAGAGAGTTGGTCCTTGAACAAAACGAGAGTTAGCGATGCCAACCTGCATGCAGGCAAAAATCTGATGATAACTTTATACTCAGCCCGCCGTATTTTCTGCACCCTCAACCAGCCATGGAGAATGTAGTACATATTCACTGAAAAGAATCTGTGTACAAGTGGACTCAGGCAGTACAAACCAGTGTTGTTCAAGAGTCAATGGCAACTAAAATAGTATGGAGGTCCCTCAGGAAATGAAAAATAGAATTGCTATACAATCCAGCAATCCCACTCCCAGGCAAATATCTGGATAAAATTATAATTCAAAAAGATACACATACCCCTAATAGCAGCACTATTTACAGTTGTCAAGACATGGAAACAACCTAAAACATCCATTGTCAGATAAATGGATAAAGAAGATGTAGTACATACATACAATAGAATATTACTCAGCCATAAAAAATCAAACAATGCTATTTGCAGCCACATGAATTGATCTAGAGATGATCATGCTAAGAGAAGTATGTCAGAGATAGCAAGACAAATACTATATAATATCGCTTCTACATGGAATCTACAATATGTCACAAATGAACCTATTTATGAAACAGACTCACAGACCTAGCGAAAAGACTTAAAGTTACCAAAGGGAGGAGAGAAGGGATGGAGTGGGAGGTTGGGATTAACAGATGCAAACTATTATACATACAATGGATAAACAACGCGGTCTTACTGTCTAGCACAGGGAGCTATACTCAATGTCTTGGAAATCATAATGGTAAAGAATATAAAAAGAATGTACATCTATATGTGTGTGTGTGTGTGGAGCTGAGTCACTTTGTTGTACAGCAGAAGTTAGCACAAGATTGTAAATCAACTACACTGCAGTTAAAAAAAGTCAATGTCAAACATAAAAAAAAAAAAACCTTTTATTTAAAATATCTGTGGGGCTTCCCTGGTAGCTCAGTGGTAAAGAATCTGCCTGCTAATGCAGGAGGCACGGGTCCGATCCCTGATCCAGGAAGAGTCCACATGCTATGGAGCAACTGAGCGCATGCATCACAGCTACTGAGCCTGTGCTCTAGGGCTCAGGAACCACAGTTATTGAAGCCTGTGAGCCCTAAAGCCTGTGCTCTGCAACAAGAGAAGCCATCGCAGTGAGAAGCCTGTGCACTGCCACTAGAGTAGCCCCCACTCGCCACAGCTAGAGAAAAGCCTGCACGCAACGAAGACCCAGCACAGCCACAAATAAATAATAAATAAAAAATATCTACATAAAAATAATTCGTGAATCCCACATCCTTAAAGCCCTGCCTTTGCACCACCTCCACATCTATCGCCACCGAAATAACAACTTTTATTGTGGTTTTTAAAAGTACATAGTGTAAATTTGTCCTCAACAATTTATACTGGCTTGCTGGCTATGTCCGGGTTCTCAGACCCCAGATTTTGCGAGCAAAATCCATCAGTTCTCCTTTTCATCAGAAACGCCACCGAGGGTTTTAACATTTAGATTCCTTTCTCCAAAAAACATTAGAATGGAGTCTTGGATGTCCAGAAAGAGACGTTTCAAGAGGAGGATTTGTGTGTGAGTGATTTATGAGGAAATCTCTCTGTTGGGAAGGGAGTGTGGGAAGCCAAAGGGGTGAGTCCAGGGGAAGCCCCTGCCTAAGCCGAATTCTGAGGCGGGAGGCTCTCGAGTGTTAACCACCCGGCAAAGTCTGTCCAGTTTCCAGGCAGGGAACCGGGCTCTTACTCCCCTACATGTGTCAGCGATGGCCACGGGCCCCACAGGGATGCAAACTCCTGGAGCCTCTGGTTGTGTCCTCACGTGTGGCAGGCTAGCTCTGGTAGCAGAGAAGTTCTCTGAAAAGATCAGCAGGTGTAAACCCCAAGGAGTGAAGAAGGAGGGGCATCTGGGTGGAGCACGGGCAGTAAACGTCCCCTTGGAGTCTCAGGCACCGAGTGCCCGGGCTTAGAGGCAGCGATGGCTGGACTCACCCTGGCCCAGTTTTTTCCGTTTTCTTCTCTGTCTCCTGATCTGAGGTTGTCCCCTCTCCTCCCCATACTTGATATCAGAAAGACACATTTACTTTATACTTTTATATCTGCTTTTATATTTGCATGGTTATACTTCTACATTTGCATGGTTCCTTGGGAGAAAGACTACCAGTTGCCTGGTTCATTTCATTTTCAAGGTCATAGGGCTGCCACACTTCTCACTGTGTCAACGTCCAAGATTTTAGCAGTTGAGCATGTTTCCCATTTCCAAATATATGTCTGCACAATCTGGAAGAAATGGACAGATTCTTCTAAGACTGAACCAGGAAGAAATAGAAAATAAGAACAGGCCAATCACAAGTGCTGAAATTGAAACTGTGATGAAAAATCTTCCAACAAATGAAAGTCCAGGACCAGATGGCCTCACAGGCAAATTCTATCAAACATTTAGATATTGTGTCCTTCTCAAATTCTTCCAAAACACTGCTGAGGAAGAATCACTTCCAAGCTCACCCGACAAGGCCATCACCTTGATATCAAAACCAGACAAAGATATGCCGCAAAAAAAGGAAATTACAGGCCAATACCACTGATGAACATAGATGCAAAAATCCTCAACAAAATACTTGCAAACAGAATCCAACAACACATTAAAAGGACCATACACCATGATCAAGTGGGATTTATCCCAGGGATGCAAGGATTCTTCAATATAAATCAATGTGATATACCATATTAACAAACTAAAGGATAAAAACCATATGATCATCTCAATAGATGGGGGGAAAAGCTATTGACAAAACTCAAAACACTTTTATGAGGAAAAGCTGTCCAGAAAGTGGGCTCTGAGGGAAGCTACCTCAACATAATGAAGGCCAAATACAACAAACTCATAGCTAGCATCATTCTCAGCAGTGCAAACTGAAACCATTTCCTTCAATTTCATGAAATAGATACAAAATATAGTCATAAAAATATTTTTACCAGAAAGTGATGATTTAGTTTTCCAATTATTCATGCAGTTTGATTCCATTTTACTTTTAATCATCACATCCTTCAGGAGACTGGGAACAGAAAAAAGAAATGCTAAGACTTAAATGGGCCTCACATTCAACTGAGCTTGGTTAGTAAGAGTTATGTGTTGACCCCTTTTACATGGTGTCTGCATTAATGTGACTCATTTGAACAGGACACATTTCCCTAAAAGTAGTCATAATTTGCAGTGATGTCATCGGTAAGTTTCTTATTGATTTGGAATGATGAGAGAAAAGGCATATCATCAATCGATTCTAGGAGCTAACATTAGTAGCTGAAGGCAGTGGACGTGGGACTCTTTCCTGTCTGGAATGAGTATGAGAGGAGGGGGGACCTCAGGCTTTCCAAGTACATCCTGCATCCGCTCTTCCTTCCTCTGTGTAGACAGAACTTTGGCAGAGGTGGCTGGGCTGGTCCGTCCAGCCCGGTCTCCCCTCCTGCCCAGCACAGGCTGGTCAGTGATGTGTTTGTAGTCACTGTGTATATGCATTCGTGTCCAACTCTTTGTGATCCCATGGACTGTAGCCCGCCAGGCTCCTCTGTCCATGGGATTTTCCAGGCAAGAATACTGGAATAGGTTGCCACTTCCTCCTCCGCGGGTCTTCCTGACCTAGGGATCGAACCCATGTCGCCTGTGTCTCCTGCATTGGCAGGTGGATTCTTTACTGCTAAGCCAGCTGGGACAGCCTTTGTGCCATTCCAGCTTCCTGGTCTCCACTGTTCCGGATGTGTCGGGTGTCCTGAAGCAGCTAAATTAACAGATGTGTATGCACATTTCCTGCCACCATTCAAATGCAAAGGATGACTATTCTCTTAAGGACTTGTCCAAGACAATATGAGGCAGTTTAAGAGATGTCTTTTTTTTTCCTTTCCTACTGTACAAAAGCAGATCTCATGCCACAACTGTGCCAGTAAGCAGTTCTCAAAAGGCAGTTTAAATGACTGTCTGTTAAGAAGTAGGCTCTGATTCACATTGTTGTATGGTAGAAACCAAGACAAGATTGTAAAAATTTTAAAATGAACAAAAATAAGTAGTGTCTCTGTTCTCTTGAAGATAAGGTTCTCAATGTCACATTATTAAAATCTGTGTTAAATGTCTAATCCAATTAGATTTCTCTGTCTTACATTTACTGCTGTATTTCCTTAGTAGATTAGTAGATGCAAGCTATCACATATAGAATGGATGGACAACAAGGTCCTACTGTTCAGGATAGGAACTATATTCAATATCCTGTGATAAACCATAACAAAAAGAATATAAAAGAATGTATATATGTATATACTGAGCCACTTGCTATATACAGCATGAATCAACCCAACATTGTAAATCAACTATACTTCAATAAAATAAATTAAAAACAAGGAAGAAGGAGCCCTGTGCCAGCCTCCCAGGTCCAGAAACGACAGAACTATATACAGGACGCTGGCCCAAAAGGTAGACGACTACTGTGTGACAGCCTAAGATGGTATTTTACTGGCAAAACTGAAGAATCTTCAAAAATCTTCATTCTAGTCTTCATTAGTCCTAACTTTCCTCAATTAGAATTATCCAGCAGAGATCAGAGTCTTTATGCCATAATGTTTCATATTTGAATTTGGTTCACATGGGGCTTCCCAGTGGCAAAGAATCTGCCTGCCAGTGCAGGAGACGCGGGTTCAGTTCTCGGGTCAGGAAGATCCCCTGGAGAAAGAAATGGTAACTCACTCCAGTATTCTTGCCTGAAATATCTCATGGACAGAGGAAGCCTGGCAGGCTACAGTCCATAGGGTCACAAAGTCGGACATGACTGAGCATGCACACATCATAAAGGGCAAAAATACAGCATGGCACACTGCATGTATAGAGCTAAACTTGTCTAGACATTTCTGACTCATGTCCCCTTGCCCCCTAATTTCTAAAACATACAAACAGCTTACACAACTCATCAGTTCAGTTCAGTCACTCAGTCGTGTCCGACTCTTTGCGACCCCATGAATCGCAGCACGCCAGGCCTCCCTGTCCATCACCAACTCCCGGAGTTCACTCAGACTCATGTCCATCGAGTCAGTGATGCCATCCAGCCATCTCATCCTCTGTCGTCCCCTTCTCCTCCTGCCCCCAATCTCTCCCAGCATCAGAGTCTTTTCCAATGAGTCAACTCTTTGCATGAAGTGGCCAAAGTCCTGGAATTTCAGCTTTAGCATCATTCCTTCCTAAGAACACCCAAGGCTGATCTCCTTTAGAATGGACTGGTAAAAGCCAAACAACCCAGTCGAAAAATGGACAGAAGACCTTAATAGACATTTCTCTGAAGAAGACATACAGATAGCCAAAAGGCACATGAAAAGATGCTCAACATCATTAATTACGAGGGAAATGCAAATCAAAACTACAACTCACACCAGTAAGACTGGCCATGGTTAAGAAGTCTATAAATAGCAAATGCTGGAGAAGGTCTGGAGAACAGGGAGCCCTCCTACAGTGTCGGTAGGAATGTAGATTGGAGTGGTCACAATGAAGAACAGCACGGAGGTTCCTTGGAAAACTAAAAATAGAATTACCATATGATCCAGCAATCCCACTCCTGGTCATACATCCAGACAAAACTTTAATTCAAAATGATATACGCTCCTCAACATTCATGGCAGCACTATTTACAACAGGCAGGACAGGGAAAGATGTTGACAGATAAAAAAGATGTGGAACATATAGACAATGGAATATTACTCAACCATAAAAAGAATGAAATAATACTATTTGCTGCAAGATGGATAGACCTAGAGATAACCATACTACATAAAGTAAGCCAGACAAAGATAAATATCATATGATTTTTTTATATGTGGAATCTAAAAAAAATGATGCAAATGAAGTTAAAGTCAAGTGATCTTTAGGAAGCATTACTATGAAAAAAGCAAGTGGAGGTGACGGAATTCCAGCTGAGCTATTTCAAATCCTAAAAGATGATGCTGGTAAAGTGTTGCACTCAATATGCCAGCAAATTTGGAAAACTCAGCCATAGCCACAGGACTGGAAAAGGTCAGTTCTCATTCCAATCCCAAAAGAAGGGCAACGTGAAAAAATGTTCAAACTACCTCACAATTACGCTCATTTCACATTCTGGCAAGGTCGTGCTCAAAATCCTTCAAGCTGGGCTTCAACAGTATGTGGCCAAGAATATCCAGATGTACAAGCTGCATTTAGAAAAGGGAGAAGAACCAGAGATCAAATTGCCAACATTCGCTGGATTATAGAAAAAGCAAGAGAATTTCAGAAAAACATCTACTTCTGCTTCACTGACTACACTAAAGCCTTTGACTGTGTAGATCACAATAAACTGTGGAAAATTCAAGACTTGGGAATACCAGAGCACCTTACTTGCTTCCTGAGAAACCTGTATGCACGTCAAGAAGAAATGGAACTGGACATGGAACAATGGACTGATTCAAAATTGGGAAAGGAGTATGTCAAGGCTGTGTATTGTCAACCTGCTTATTTAACTTATATGCAGAGTACATAATTTGCTACATAATTTGCTGGGCTAGATGAAACACAAACTGGAATCAAGATATCAATAACCTCAGATAAGCAGATTATGCCACCCTTATGGCAGAAAAGAAAGAGGAACTAAAGAGCTTCTTGATGAAGGTGAAAGAGGAGAGTGAAAAAACTGGCCTAAAACTCAGCATTCAGAAAAGTAAGATCATGGCATTCGGTCCCATCACTTCATGGCAAATAGATGGGGAAACAGTGAGAGACTTTATTATCTTGGGCTCCAAAATCACTGCAAATGGTGACTGCAGCCATGAAATTAAAAGATGCTTGCTCCTTGGAAGAAAAGCTTTGACAAACTTAGGCAGTATATTAAAAAGCCGAGATATTACTTGGCTGACAAAGGTCCATATAATCAAAGCTATGGCTTTTCCAGTAATCATGTACAGATGCAGAGTTGGACCATAAAGAAGGCTCAGTGCCGAAGAATTGATACTTTCAAACTGTGGTGCTAGGGAAGACTCTAGAGAGTTCCTTGGATGACAAGGAGATCAAACTAGTCAATCCTAAAGGAAATCAATCCTGAATATTCATTGGAAGGACTGATGATGAAGCTGAAGCACTAGTATTTTGGCCACCTGATGCGAAAAGCCGACTCACTGGAAAAGACCTTGATGCTGGGAAAGATTGAGGGCAGGAGGAGAAGAGAGCGGCAGAGGATGAGGTGGGTAGATAGTGTCACCAACTTGATGGACATGAGTTTGAGCAAACTCTGAGAGATAGTGAAGGACAAGGAAGCCTGGTGTGCTGCAGTCTGTGGGGTCACAAAGAGTTGGATGTGACTGAGCAACTGAACAACAACAATAATAAAATAGAAATAGATTCATAGACATAGAAAACAAACTTATGGTGAACAAAGTTGAGATTAACGTACACACTCTAATATATACAAAATAGATAACCAACATGGACCAACTGTATAGCACAGGAAATTATACTCAATATTTTGTAATAAGCTATAAGGGAGGAGAATGTGAAAAAGAATAGACATGTGTATATGTATAACGGAATCATTTTGGTATACACCTGAGACTAACACAACATTGTAAATCAACTATGCTGCTGCTGCTGCTGCTGAGTCACTTCAGTCGTGTCCGACTCTGTGTGACCCCATAGACGGCAGCCCACCAGGCTCCCCCGTCCCTGGGATTCTCCAGGCAAGAATACTGGAGTGGGTTGCCATTTCCTTCTCCAATGCATGAAAGTGAAAAGTGAAAGTGAATTCACTGAGTCGTTTCCGACTCTTGGCTACCCCATGGACTGCAGCCCACCAGGCTCCTCCGTCCACGGGATTTTCCAGGCAAGAGTACTGGAGTGGGGTGCCATTGCCTTCTATACTTTGATTTTAAAAAATTATTAAAAAAAGAAAAAGAAAGCATCAAAATACAAGAGCTTTTCATTCATGCAGCTTTTTAAAAAATGAAATGATAGTTGATACAAAAATCACATGATAATTTCTTTTAGAAATACTTAAATAAGTGATATAATGATCTATAGTGATCTGATTTCAAAAATGTCAATACCTATAGCTAAGTTCCTTTGCTATCTACCTGAAATTATATCAACATTTTTGACTGACTATAATATAAAACAAAAAGCTTAAAAATATATCAGTACTTATGTTTGACACTATATCCCTTGCAATTCTTTGAATTTATGAAGAAAAATATGTGATTATGTACATGGCTTTCCAAATTTCTCTTATCACTGCAGATAGTGACTGCAGCCATGAAATTAAAAGATGCTTACTCCTTGGAAGAAAAGTTATGACCAACCTAGATAGCATATTCAAAAGCAGAGACATTACTTTGCCATCAAAGGTCCGTCTAGTCAAGGCTATGGTTTTTCCTGTGGTCATGTATGGATGTGAGAGTTGGACTGTGAAGAAGGCTGAGCGCTGAAGAATTGATGCTTCTGAACTGTGGTGTTGGAGAAGACTCTTGAGAGTCCCTTGGACTGCAAGGAGATCCAATCAGTCCATTCTGAAGGAGATCAGCCCTGGAATTTCTTTGGAAGGAATGATGCTAAAGCTGAAACTCCAGTACTGTGGCCACCTCATGCGAAGAGTTGACTCATTAGAAAAGACTCTGATGCTGGGAGGGATTGGGGGCAGGAGGAGAAGGGGACGACAGAGGATGAGATGGCTGGATGGCATCACTGACTCGATGGACATGAGTCTGAGTGAACTCCGGAAGTTGGTGATGGACAGGGAGGCCTGGCGTGCTGCGATTCATGGGGTCGCGAAGAGTTGGACACGACTGAGCGACTGAAGTGAACTGAACTGATTGAAGCCTGGACATACTGTGGAATAGGATGTGCGAGGTACACAATGGGAATTTAAAGCTATCACACAAGATTTCTAGGAAAGTTTGAAATTGTGGTAGGAGCCAGAAGCTGTGCTTCCAGGACCACTGGCTGTTGAGTCCAGCGTTTGCTGCTATCGGGGAGGGCTCAGTGGGTGTTTGAGAAACCTGCTATTTGGGCTTCACCTCTTGGTGGTGGGGCTTGTTGCCACGGGCAGAGAAGAGACTCCAGGCATCCTTAATACCTACATTTCACACTGTTACAGATGTGGCTCTTGTTGTCTGGTCGTGCTGCTGGCCTTGCCCTGAGGCCATCACAGATACGGTGTTTGAAAGGTGTTTGCAGGGTTTGCAGAAGTTGTAGTGGGTTTTCTTCTTGGCTGACATTCAAAGGGGAACTTTTTTTTGCTTGGGTTACAAGGAGGTCGATACCTCATTAAATAGCGATGACAGATTGCAGGAGCTCAAAGATAGCCTCTTGCCAAATGTGAAACAACCAATATGTTTATGAAATCATTTAATCCATAATCATGGCATGTAATGAAAGGGGCTGGTGGCCTGGCGTTGGCATTTACAAGGCTGACAGTTCCTATGTTTCTGTGAATTATGGATTGAGCAAACTCTAACTTATGAGTCGTGAGAAAAAAAGGATCCATCCAGGCAGTTCTTGAAGCTTGTGGAGGAAAGGTGATGTCTTTAATCAACCTGAATATAAAAATCATGCTTCTGAGTTATTTCACTATTCTGTGGAGAGCTTTGCTCCTCTGATTCTTAGCATTTTTTGAAGGGTTTGGGGAGCAGAGGGGGTAACATTCTTTCAGTTTTGCTGATCATAAGCTTTTTATTTTCCAAAGATGCTATGGACGTGGTGCAATTATTTTCTGTTGCAATGCAGAGACAACAGAACTGTGACACTGAGTGTGCTGCTTGTATTGACCTTGAGAAATTACTTCAGTTGACCATTCATCAGATAAATTGAGAGCCATAGTTTGGCCCTAAATAAGGCTGCAGACAGAGCATCTGTGAGATTTCTGTGGACTTTGGGTTTCTCATCATTCGCCATAGTGCAGAGCAACCCCTCTCTGAACTCTGGCTTCACTGATCAATATTTCAGTGGGTCATTAATTGTGTTCATAGTGATTCATTCCTTTATGACCACCACAGAAAGGCCCATTTGTCTGTCTCCACAGTTGCATATCTGTGTTGCGTTTGGGACAGCACGTCAAGTTTAATATACATTGGGCAAATCCAGGCCTACCATGACCTTTGGTGTCTTAATCTGGAAGTCACCTTCCACTGTAAATGTAAATGTAAATAACACTGTAAATGTTTATGCAGGTGACGAGGATGACACGATCCCAGGTGGGAAGCACCAGCATACGGATGCTCAATAAATGTCAGTTTGGATGTCTTGCTCCCACCAGTATTAAATATTCAACACGTTCTCCCAGGGCAGGGAAAGGGTGCTGGGGTATAACTACATGCTCTCTTGGCTTTAATGAGGGTGGGGTGTTGCCCAGGGTGAATCAAACCCTGAGTACTGGCTTGTAGGTGAACATCAAGAGAACCTAAGTATTGGCTGCATATCACTGTTGCATGGTTTATATATACATTTCCCCCCTGCTATTCCATATTCCCTAAAATCCATATTTTGAAGAAGAAAGGTACGATTTTGCCTATTAAATTTCAGCCACTCTTATGGCCCTTGCTTGAGTGCACTGCTCTCTGCAGTAACATTTTATCTGTACAGTTCTGCTGGATTTGGGGGCTTCCCTTGTGGCTCGGATGGTAAAGAACCTGCCTGCAATGGAGGAGACATGGGTTCAATCCCTGGGTCAGGAAGATCTGCTGGAGAAGGGAATGGCCACCCAATCCAACATTTTTGCATAGAGAATTCCATGGATGGAGGAGCCTGGTGTGCTACAGTCCATGGGGTCGCAGAGAGTCTGACACAACTGAGCAACTAACACGACACATTGCTGGATTTTAGTGTTACAGTGGAGATAAATGTGCTAAAAATGCTTTCTGTGAGTAGCCAGAATCCACAGGGGATTGGCTTGGCATGGAATCCAGTTCTAGGTTTCCACTTCGTCTCCTCCCCACATTCTTTCTCATATAACTGGGATGTTTGAGTGATTTAGGTTGTGGTCAGATGTGGCAGGTTACCTGAAGATAACACTTTACCAACCTTTGTGTGACCCCAGTATTTGCAGAGACACCTCTTTTTAATGCAAGAGTTGTCTCATATTCACAACTTAGTCTTGGGGTTTATAAATATAGAAATATAAGGCCAATTTATATTTTTAGAAAGAGCCACTCCCTCTCCCCATATTCAGAGAAATATTTAATGTTATGTGCACAAAGATGTTGATAAGAATGTTCACTGCAGCTCTCTTTATGACAGCAACAACATCAAAAAAGAAAACTGTGCTTATCCATAATTATTGAGACACCAGTGTTTGTGACCTTCACAAAAAATAATTCCACTTCAAATGCCAGTGGAGAAGAAAACCCTCTAAAACCACTTTAGTTCTGCAAACTCTTTGTAACATATCTAGAAAGGCCTCAGGAAAAGTGGTCAGTGGCAGGGCCAGAGGGGAAGGGCCATATTCATAAAATAAAATATTTGCTTCTGTCAATGGGAACCACTTTAAGCAATGGGAAGCAATCACATAGTCCTGTCTTTCCAATGCTCTCAGTAACAAGGGACAAGAGTGAATACCCGGGGGAGGGGGGGCGAGGCAGTGGGGTGAGGGGAAGGGTTGGGAACCATGCTGATATTTCCACCTAAATTTCAAGATGTCCTAGAAGTTTTGGGTTTCATCTTTAAAAATTAATAGACGTTCTGTATTTTATGCCACAATAATCCATAATTTATATCAATATTTAGGAAGTTGGATGTTACTGCTATTAAGTAAAATCGATGCCCCCAAGAGCCTGTGGCATGTCTCTCTTGGGCTTTGAGGAACTCATGGCCTTCTGCCAAGGGTCAGTTACCCCAGGTGAAAACCTGAAGTTGGGTGCAAGCCTCCTTTATTAGACATGTTCTTTAACACAGAAATATCTGCTCCAGGAGGGAGGTGGGAGGGAGGTTCAAGAGGGAGAGGACATATGTATACCAATGGCTGATTCATGTTGATGTTTGGCAGAAACCAACAGAACTCTGTAAAGCAATTATCCTTCAACTAAAAAAAAAAAAAAAAAAAAAAAAAA
>NW_011494615.1:4848371-4863511 GCF_000754665.1 Bison bison bison
GGATGATCCCTGAAGCAGCTGTAGTAACTCTTAGTGAGGTAGTAACACTGGCTGTGGAGCATGTCAGGAGCAAAGGGGTCCCCCAAGAGCAGGTGAAGAGGGCAGGTGGTGGGGAGCCCTCAGGAGAGGCACAGAGATGACATGGAGGTGACCTCAGTCCTGGAGAGGATCTACCTACGCGGCTCTCTCTCAGCAGGATGACGGCCATGCTCCTTGCAGGCAGGCACGTACATAGGAGGAGGGTCTGTTTCAGGGCAATGAGACAGGCGTAGCACAGATGAAACGTGAGCATTGGTTCATGGTTCTGGCTGTGGTCACAGCTGGAAAGAGGAGAAACAGCATGCGGTCTAGATACCGGGCTGCCTTGAAGGAGGTGGGAGAGCAGGCCTCTAAGTCTGTCAGCTGCTTGGGGACAGAGTGGAATTTCCCTCTCGGTTTCTGACACTTAGATAACATTTAAAAATGCAGGCAGAGTGGGGCAGGTCTTTGTGGGGCGAGGGGATTCCATTCCGCCTTCACCTAAAAACAGAAGCTTCCTACTACTCACTGAAGAGCTGGAAGAGGCGCTGTCTCACCTCCACTGGCAGCCCCCGCACTGGTCTGGTTTTAGGGGGAAGCATCAAGAGTGTCACTAGGACTGAGACTACGGACTGTTTGGCTCCGAGGGCCAGCAGAGAGCAGGAGAAGAGGCCAGGAGAACAAATATTAAAAGAACACAATCTCAAAGGCAGAGAGGGGTTTGAGTGTCACTGCTAGCCAAGGAGTAATAAAAGGATTACTCAGGATTGACTATATTCCTGGCGCTGCGAGTCGTCAAGTGAGTTGTCAAAGGAAAGCAAGAGGCTGGCTGAGCTCTCAGTATCGTTTTAGCTTGGGGATAATGAAGCAACATTTGGTTCGGACTAAAAATGTTCAGGCATAGATTTACTGTGAATGAGTCATGCACAGATGATCAGCTTGAGGTTGAAAGGGGGTCCTGGACTGTTTGGAGGTTCATAATTCACTGAAATGGCTTTGTCTCCCAAGGAGATAGACAATTCCTCCTTTTGTTTTATGAGAAGGGAAATATGAGCTTGTTTTCGTACAGGAGGCCTGGTTCCCTTCTCTCATTGTCCTTACTTTAAAAGTGAAACAGTGAGGTGACTAACACTGGATACATGGGATAGGTGGGCATACGCTGAGGAATTTATGACTTTATGAGACTCCTCTGGGCTTCATACTACATCAGCCAATTCTCCTTAATAAAACTGACTGTATAAGTAACTGTGGGGGGTATAAAATACATGTCTAGGAATTACATATCACACTATAGATAAAGGCTATATTCTTCACCCAGAAATCTTTTAAAGGATTCGTTTAGTTTAAAATGGGATATTTTTGAGACAAGCCATGAGAAAAATATTTGTATGTAACTAGGTTTCTTGATGCTCACTGAGTATATCTAAATGAATAATTCTCTTCTTAATTCTCATTTTCCAGTCATTGGAAACCTAACCATGAATTCCAGGATAAACACAGGAATCTTTCATGGGACCTACTGAGTGGAAATACCTGATGGTCCTGAAGCAGAGCTCGCACTCCAGCCTCTGCAGGAGCTGTCTGCTGGCTACACAGACATCTCTTTTCAGCTCTTTCAGGGCTGGCTTAAGTTTGAAAATGGGAAGCATACTTCTTGAAATGTCCAGGAAAGTTCATATTGTAGAGTTTCCTATGTTTGTGTTTTGAAGGAAGCTGGTAAAATAATTTGCTATTGTGTTGTGGATGGAGTTTTCATAGTCGTCATCATCACTTGTCATAATTTAAGACTTGACAGATTTGTTTACTCATGTATTTACATATGGGGCTTCCCAGGTGGTGCTAGTGGTAAAGATCCCGCCTACCAAGCAGGAGGAAGATCCCCTGGGGGAAGGCGTGGCAACCCACTCCAGTATTCTTGCCTACAGAATCCCATGGACAGAGAAGCCTGGCGGACTACGGTCCATAGGGTCGCAAAGAGTTGGACATGACTGAATTGACTTAGAACATATGCACATGTTTATATATGGAGGTAGTACTGGGTTAGATGTTGGACAGCCAGAGAGTTAGTTTTAAGCAGTTGCCATCAATGTAGGGAAGATGAAAGTCAGGCAAGGGACTTCCCTGGTGGTCCAGTGGTTAAGACCCTACACGTCCAAGGCAGGAGACACAAGTTTGGGCCCTGGTTGGGGAACTAAGACCCCACATACCTCGGAGTAACTAAGCCTGCACACTGCAGCTATGTGGAAGCCTGTGTGCTCTGGAGCTTGTGCACCACAGCTAGAGAGTCTGTGTGCTGCAATGAAAGATTCCACATGATGCAACAGAGATCCTGCAGGCCGCAACTAAGACCCGACACAGTTAAATAAATCAATATTAAAAAATCAAACCCACTGGTTATTATATTTGAAAAAGGCAAGTCTGAAAGTCCACCAAGAACATGACTGCGCACAGTACAAGCCTCGAGCTGGCTCATATGCTTTCTAAACATAAGCTGACAGTATAAACAAACGGGCAAAAGTTATGGTAGCCACAGATGTACCACAAAGCCTCAGGATTCTAAGACAAGCAGGAGAGATTACAGCCTTATAGTGTTTTATGAAGGAAAACCAACTCTCAGAGCTTGTGCTAAGCAGTTCATTAATACCAGATTTTAGAAATCCAAGGGAGAACTCGGTGAGAGACTCTTGCTTGTAATGTCTCAATCTTGCTATTTCTATGATCAAAGGGAAGCAATTTAATAAACCAAGGATATTTCTCACATTTCCACCTCCATTTCCACCTGCTCGGTTATACATAAAATTGTCACCTGACTCCAAAAGTATAGTTGATTAATGATTATAGCCATCTCTGAAGACGAGATGGACCAGAGCACCACACCAGAGTGAGTTTCAGCAGGGCAACTTTGCACAAGTTAATATTTCTGAGCTTCAGTTTCTTCTTCTATATAATTCCTGTTTGGTTTATAAGTATATGAGATGGATCAAATGAGATAATCAAAGTATATGCTTTTGGAAAACTGTCAAATCGTATTTAAATGTGAGTTGTGATTACGTTTGTCTACTCTTGCAGTTTTATAGATATTTTAACATTTCTCATTATTCTCCTTTTTAAAAAGTCCTCAAATATTCTCCAGACTAATTTGGGATTAGCTGGTTAATTTTTTCAAAATATGTTGTTGCAATTTTAATTTGATTGTATTTAGTTTCTATATGAATTTGGGAAGAATTGACATCTTGACCACAATGGGTGGTTTAATTTGATAACTTGAATTAATATGCAGAAATCTCCTACATTCATATATATTAACAACGAAAGGTCAGAAAGAAAAATTAAGGAAATAATTCCATTTACAATTGCAACCAAAAGAATAAAATACCTGGAAATAATCTACCTAAGGATGCCAAATATCTGTATGTAGAGAACTATAAGACACTGAGGAAAGAAATCAAAGACAACAAAATCAGATGGAGAGATATTCCATATTCTCGGGTTGGGGGGATATTGTGAAGATGACTATACCACCCAAAGCAATCTACAGATTCATTGTGCTATCAAATTACCAATTGCATTATTCACAGAACTAAAACAAAATTTTTATAATTTGCATGGAAACACAAAACATTCTGGATAGCCAAAGCAATCTTGAGAAAAAAAAGTGGAGCTGGAGGAATCAGTCTCCCTAACTTCAAACTAAACTACAAAGCTACAGTAATCAAGACAGCATGGTACTGGCACAAAAACAGAAATATAGATCAAAGGGACAGGATAGAAAGCTCAGATATAAACCCTTGCACCTATGGGCACCTTATATTTGGCAAATGAGGCAAGAATATACAGTGGAGAAAAGACAGTCCCTTCAATAAGTGGTGCTGGGAAAACTGGACAACTGCATGTTAAAGAATGAGATTAGAACACTTCCTAACACCATACACAAAGATAAACTCAAAATGGATTAAAGACATAAATGTAAGGCCAGACATTATAAAACTCTTTGAGGAAAACATAAGCAGAACACCCTTTGACATAAATCACAGCTAGATCCTTTTTGACCCACCTCCTAGAGTAACGAAAATAAAAACAAAAATAAACAAATGAGATCTAATTAAGCTTAAAAGCTTTTGCATAGCAAAGGAAACCACAAAAAAAGACAAAAAGACAACCTTCAGAATGGGAGAAAATATTTGCAAATGAAGCAACTGACAAACAATTACTCTCCCCAATACAAACAGTTCCTGCAGCTCAATACCAGAGAAACAAACAATTCAATAAAAAAAAAAATGGTGGAAGACCTAAATAGACGTTTCTCCAAAGAAAACATACGAGTGGTCAACAAACACATGAAAAGATGCTCCATCTCACTGATTATTAGGGAAATGTAAATCAAAATTTCAGTGAAGCATCACCTCACACGGGTCAGAATGGCCATCAGTGCAAATTTGACACAAGAAGCAGGGCACGCAAAGCTGGTGCTCTGGGACAATCCAGAGGGATGAGGTGGGGAGGGAGGCGCAGGATGTGGGGACACATGTACACCCATGGGTGATTCATGTCAGTGTATGGCAAAAATCACCACAACATTGTAAAAGAGTGAAAGTCACTCAGTCGTGTCTGACTCTGCGACCCCATGGACTATACAGTCCATGGAATTCTCCAGGCCAGAACACTGGAGTGGGTAGCTTTTCCTGTCTCTAGGGGATCTTCCCAACCCAGGGACCAGACCCAGGTCTTCCATGTTGCAGGCGGATTCTTTACCAGCTGAGCCACAGGGGAAGCCCACTGTAAAGTAATTAGCCTCCAATTAAAACAAATACACTAAATAGCTCCCCCCCCAAAAAAAAAATCAACAAAAAATAAGTGCTAGAGCGAATGTGGAGAAAAAGGAGCCCTTTTGCATTGTTGGTGGGAATGTAAATTGATACAGCCACTGTGGAGAATAGTATGAAGGTTCCTTAAAACACTACAAATGGAATTACCATATGACCCAGCAATCTCACTACCGGGCATATACCCTGAGAAAATCATTCAAAAAGACATATGTACTCCAATATTCATTGCAGCACTATTTACAATAGCCAGGGCACAAAAAAGTGGAAAAAGTGAAAGTGTTAGATGCTCAGCTGTGTCCCACTCTTTGAGACCCCGTGGACTGCAGCCTTGCCAGGCTCCTCTGTCCACGGAATTCTCCAGGCAAGCATACTAGAGTGGGTAACCATTGTTTTACTCAGAGTATCTTTCCAACCCAGGGATCAAATCTGGGTTTCTTGCATTACAGATGAATTCTTTACTGTCTGAAAGTAAGGAAGTCTTATTTACAATAGCCAAGACACAGAAGTGACCCAAATGTCCGTTGAGAGATGAATGGATAAAGATGTGGTTACATATATACAAAGGGCCATTAGTCAACCATAAAACGGAATGAAATTGGGTCATTTGCAGAGATGTGGATGAACCTAGAGTCTGTCGTGCAGAAGGAAGTCAGAGAGGAAAACAAATATCGAATATTAACGCATATATATGGGATCTAGAAAAATGGTACAGATGAACCTATTTAATGCAGGGCAGGAATAGAGACACAGACATAGAGAAAGGACATGCGGACACAGCAGGGTGGGGAAGGAGAGAGTGGGATAAATTGAGAGATTAGCACTGACTTACATACACTGCCGTGTATAAAACAGACAGCTAGTGGGAAGCTGCTGTACAGCACAGGGAGCTCAGCTCAGTGCTCTGTGGTGATCTGGAGGGGTGGGATGGGGGGTGGGAGGGAAGCAAAAGAGGGAGGGGATATACATATACACACACATATAGCAGATTCATTTTGCTATACAGCAGAAACTAACATAACATTATAAAGCAATTATACTTCAGTGAAAAAGAAAACAAATTAGATACTTAGATATATCAGGAGCTCTACAAAAGATGCAGGTAAATGTGGACATATGGAGAATTATTTTCCCTAGTTTTCAAAACCATGCTAATTCAAAAAACATCTTCATTTTTGTTTTCTTTGTATAACCAACTGCGAGGGTCTGATTTACTATACTGTAAGACTATCTTCCAAGTAAAACAAGTGCTATTGGCTAACAGCTTAATCCATTATGGTTCCTTGATGATGACAGCTGACAATTACAGGGAATAAATTCTACTTAAGCAAAAAAAAAAAAAAAATGGCTTCCCTGACAGCTCAGTTGGTAAAGAATCTGCCTGCAATGCGGAGACCCTGGTTTGATTCCTGGGTGGGGAAGAAAAAAAAATTGATAACTTGATAGGCTGATCTCTTGCTGATGCATTTTGGTGTATTTTTTTTTTTTAATTTCAGCTATTGTATTCTTCAGCTCTATTTTCAAATCCATTGTTCAAATTCTCACTGTGTTCATCCATTCTTTTTCTAAGTACATTGAGCATCTTTATGATCGTTACCTTGAACTCTTTATTGGGGAATTTGCTTCTATAATTCGGCTTTAGAAACTCAGTGGAAATTGTGCCATTCACTGAGAAAGGAGAGACTGGCCACTTCCTGCCTGTCCTCATATCCTTCCCCCTCCTACCCGTGCTAAGCTCCATGTCAGAATCCTTACTGTCAGGCTTCACTGTCAGATGGATTTCGGTTTGGCCAATGGGGGCCATGGCAGAAGACTGATTAGCAAGCAGAAGGGAGAAGCCAGGTGTCTCCCCCTGCCCCAGGTGCTTCCAGTAGAGGCTTTGTCTCTTTTGTGGCTGTAGATTCTCTGAGCCTTCAGGGTCCCATCTTTTCCTGGACGGCACTGACTTCTGGACTCTGATGACACTTCCACCTCTTCTTCCTTCCAGCCTTCATCAGGTGATGGTAACTCATCTATGGGTTGCTTCACCATCTCCAGTCTTCATCACCTGTGTTGTCAACTCCTGGTATTCAATCCTCTCCACTGGAAAGACCTAGAGTGACCCTGATTTCCTGATTAAATACCTGGGTTAGAACAACACTGGATGGAAGGAGAGGGGAAAATAAAGAACTTTCTGAAATTTGAGGTCTTTTGTTTTTAAATTAATTTTTATTGGAGTGCAGTTGCTTTACAATGCTGTCTTTGTTTCTAGTACAGCAAAGTGAATCAGCTACATGCTTACATATTCTGTGCTTAGTTGCTCAGTCCTGTCTGACTCTTTGTGACCTCATGGACTGTAGCCTGCCAGGCTCCTCTGTCTATAGAATTCTCCAGACAAGAGTACTGGAGTGGGTTGCCATGCCTTCCTCTAGGGGATCTTCCCAAACCAGGGAAGATCTGCATTGCAGGTGGATTCTTTACCATCTGACTGACCAGGGAAGCCCGTGCTTACATATATCCCCTCTTTTTTTGGATTTCCTTTCTATTTAGGAGGTATATTTTAGATATCAAAGTGGAGATGTCAAGGAGTGACTCCTTGATGGAAGAAGCCGTATTATAATATCAAGCAGTTCTACTCAGACCTGTCCAGGAACATCAGGACATAAAAGGGCATCATCGGTCATGGAATCAGACAAACTTAGATTCATTTCCTGTTTTACCACTTGCTGGCTATATTAATTAGAAATACTACAGCAAAAAACAAACAAATCCAAAACAAATCCAAGTTTATGGCTTGGTGCTATAGAAATGTAACACAGCTAATTTCCACACACACAGGTGGGTATGTTGAGAATGAAGCTGGATGTGAAGCTAGAATTCAGGAGAGAGGTGAAGAGATGACAATTTGGCACTCGCCAGCATATAGATGACACAAGTCTGAAGATGGATTATGTAATCCATGGAGAAAACACAAGAAAGAAGAGAAGGGGTCCAGGTTGGCCCTGGGGAATTTTGACATTAAAAATTCAAATGGAAGAAGAGAAAACTGTGAAAGAACATATGAAAGACTTGTCCAGGAAGGTAAGAGGAAAATCAACAAAATATGGAGCTGCTGAAAGAAGAGAGGAGTTAAGGAAGAATGAGAGGCTATCTCAAAGGGTTACAAAAGATTGAGTGATTAATATTACTCAAGAAGAGGAAAATAATGCACTGAATTTGTCAGCATAGAGCTTTCCCAAGGCCATTGCTAAAGCAGCTTTCTGGGAGGGTTGTAGACTGGAGTGAGGTGAAAGAAAATAAAAATAACTTTCGTGAGTGTCTCCTACAAAGGGACACAGAGGCTTGACCTCCCTGGCTTCCAGTTACTTCTCTGCTTTGGTATTAGATCTCCTGGGACTTGTTGTGAATCTCCTGGGCCATCTGTGAATGCTTGCCTTTGGTGTGAGATGCTTCCAACTCTATAAATGGGGGAACAGGGGGTGGAGAGGAGGATGCATGTGAGCTTCTCAGTTCAAAAAACGAATGTCTTTGCTTTATGCTTAATAATATTTGGAAATGGCTGGTATGTGAGACTCACAGGCTGTCCCCGCAGGGTTGGGGCACTAATCTTGTCCCTCTGAATAGGCACGTGTGCTAATGGAGGCATCTGATCTTGGAGGAACACCTCTCCGCTGGGCCATGAAGGCTGACAGCACCATGCATGTCACATGAGAGGCCACATCCTCCTCACTCTTAGCTATTGTTTAGCTCTGCGGCTGCTAAGTCGCTTCAGTTGTGTCCGACTCTGTGCGACCCCATAGACGACAGCCCACCAGGCTCCCCCGTCCCTGGGATTCTCCAGGCAAGAACACTGGAGTGGGTTGCCATTTCCTTCTCCAATGCATGAAAGTGAAAAGTGAAAGTGAAGTCGCTCAGTCATGTCTGACCCTTAGTGACCCCATGGACTGCAGCCCACCAGGCTCCTCCGTCCTGGGATTTTCCAGGCAAGAGTACTGCAGTGGGGTGCCAATGTTTCCCCAATTCCTCTTCATTATGATCCCTTAAGGAGCCTGTTGAGACACCTCTTCCTAATGGCCTCTGTCCCATGAAATTTCATGCCACGTCTCTCTTTATGTACTATTTGTATGTCTTTGTCTACACGTAAATGAGTAAATGTTTTTTCACTCCCCTAAAAATCAGTTTTATTGTGGTGTCACCTTCTTTGGGAATGCATGATCTTAGCATAATGATTTATATGATTTGGAGTGGAGCTCAGCAATTTTTTCCTATGAGGAGCTAGATAGTAAATATTTGAGGCTCTGTAGGCCATATATGGTCTCTGGCCTCTGTCACATAGTCTTCCCTTCTGAACAACTCTTTAAAAATCTCAAAATGATTCCTAGCTTGCTGGCTGTACAAAAACAGGCTGTGGGCCGGATTTGACTCACATTCCACAGCTTGCTAACTCCCTAATTTGTCATGATACAAAGGGTCAAATTTCAGTAGTTTTTGTTTTTTTTTTTTTTTTTTTTTGCAGATTTCTTGCATGAGAGTTTGAAATATGTGATTTTATTTTAGGTTTAAAAGGCTACACAATTCATTCATTTATTTGCCAAGTAATGATTGACTATTTGTTGTAAAAGGTATAAAATAATTTTTCTCTTCTTGTTTTGTTTTTTGACAGTGCTTTGCACACTTTCCCTCTAATGTAGGCAAAGCTCCCCTGCCTGTAACTTGGCCTGAGGTCCATGGAGCAGGGGAGGGGAAGCTGGTAGGAGCGTTATGAATGCACTCAGCAACTTCAATATTATGGCAAAACAACCAAGTAAGTAACTAAGTGTTAAAATGAACCCAGCCAGTGATGTGCAGATCACGCTGTGGGTGATAACTAGGAGGATGCTAGACTGGTGTAGAGGGACTAGTTTGGGGCCTGAGATCAGATAGACTGGCTTTGTATCTGCACTGACTTTGGTCTGGTGGCATGACCTTAGACAAGTCACTTCACCTTTTAGTCTGTGGGTCTGTAAATGATACTGCAGGTGATAATAAACCACCATTATGGGACTGCTGGGAGGACGAACTGTGGTCTGGATCCCTTAGAGCGGCTTGGGGGGTTGACTTCCTTCTCTCTCCCTTCATTTAACATAACTGAAGACAATATGCATATTGTTATGAATTATGTCAGAAAAGCAAGTACATACCCATTTCAGAGATGAAGACAATGGTGGCACTTTTTATAATTAGGATGCTAATGGAATTCAGGAAGCACATACAGAGCACCTACAGGAAAATCTCCCAGGCAGTCTAGTTGGGGAATCTCCATTTTTTACAGCATCTGAAGTGCTTCTGATACAGATGGCCCATAGGCTGCACTTTGAGAATCACTGCCCTGTTATTATACAGAAAAGTAAGTTGAGGTTTCAAGATCCCAGAGATATATTATTTATTTTTTTTACCAGGCTTCCTGGTAGAAAACAAAGCTAGTGGAAGTGATGGAATTCCAACTGAGCTATTTTCAAATCCTAAAAGATGATACTATTAAAGTGTTGCACCCAATATGCCAGCAAATTTGGAAAACTCAGCAGTGGCCACAGGACTGGAAAAGGTCAATTCTCATTCCAATCCCAAAGAAGGGCAATGCCAAAGAATGTTCAAACTACTGCACAATCAGGCTCATTTCACATGCTACCAAGGTCATGTTCAAAATTCTTCAAGCTAGGTTTCAAAAGTACATAAACCGAGACTTCCAGATGTACAAGCTGGATATAGAAAAGGCAGACAAACCAGAGATCAAATTGCCAACATCTGTTGGATCATAGTAAAAGCAAGAGAATTCCAGAAAAACATCTATTTCTGCTTCATTGACTACACTAAAGCCTTTGACTGTGTGGATCACAATAAACTGTGGAAAATTCTTTAAGAGATGGGAATATCAGACCACCTTACCTGCCTCCTGAGAATCCTATATGCAGGTTAAGAAGTAACAGAACTGGACATGAAACAACAGACTGGTTCCAAATTGGGAAAGGAGTACATCAAGGCTGTATATTGTCATCTTGCTTATTTAACTTCTATGCAGAGTACATCTGCAAAATGCCAGGCTGGATGAATAACAAGCTGGAATCAAGATTGCTGGGAGAAATATCAAAAACCTCAGATACGCAGATGATACCACTCTAATGGCAGAAAGCGAAGAGGAACTAAAGAGCCTCTTGAGAAGGGTCAAAGAGGAGAGTGAAAAAACTGGCTTAAAACTCAACATTCAAAAGATGAAGATCATGGCATCCAACCCCATCACTTCATGGCAAATAGATGGGGAAACAATGGAAACAGTGACAGATTTTATTATCTTGGGCTCCAAAATCACTGTGAGTAGTGACTGCAGCCATGAAATTAAAAGACCCTTGCTCCTTGGAAGAAAAGCTATGACAAACCTAGAAAGTGAAAGTGAAAGTGAAGTCCCTCAGTCATGTCCGACTCTTTGCGACCCCATGGACTATAGCCTACCAGGCTCCTCAGTCCATGGAATTTTGCAGGCAAGAGTACTGGAGTGGGTTGCCATTTCCTTCTCCAAACCTACAGAGCATATTAAAAAGCAGAGACATCACTTTGCTGACAAAGGTCCGTATAATCAAAGCTATGTTTTTTTCTGGTAGTCATGTACAGATGTGAGCACTGGATCATAATGAAGGCTGAGTGCCAAAGAATTGATGCTTTCAAATTGTGGTGCTAGAGAACTCTTGAGAGTTCCTTGGACCACAAGGAGATCAAACCAGTCAATCCTAAAGGAAATCAATCCCGAATATTCATTGGAAGGACTGATGCTGAAGCTGAAGCACTAGTATTTTGGCCACCTGATGTGAAAAGCCAACTCACTGGAAAAGACCCTGATGCTGGGAAAGATTGAGGGCAGGAGGAGAATGGGACGACAGAGAATGAGACGGCTGAATGGCATCACTGACTCAATGGACATGAGTTTGAGCAAACTCTGATAGTGAAGGACAGGGAAGTTTAGCGTGCTGCAGTTCATGGAGTCACAAAGAGTCAGAGATGATTTAGCAGTTGAACAGCAACCAGGCTTCCTAAAACTTCAGGGGCAATAAAGGGGAAAAATGACAGGGTCTGGGGTAGGGGGTCTAGCATTGCTGTCTAACTGGCCTCTCTGCTAACAGGCTCCACAAGGAAACAGAATCTAGCTTGATCCAGGCTCACATGGCATCCTAGGTGCCCTTCCAGGTGAGAGGGCCCAACAGACAGAGGCTCTGGTTATTCTGTCTGTTTGGGTCAGGGCCTCGGATAACGGGGGATTCAGGAAATGGATCAAAGGCAAGAGGAGAGGAATGATAAGACCTGGTAGAGTCCAAGATCTCAGGCATAGTCACTGTTGAATGACCAGTTTTACTCTCCACTGACTGCAGGATAACTTCTCAAGGGTCTCTGTGTCCACAGCTGTAAAATGGGATAATTCCCACTTTAGAGTGATGCTATGAGGATGACATCTATAAGGTATTTAAAGCACCCTGTGTGGCTTCTAGTGCATTATAGGTCCTCAATAAATAGGGGATTGTTAGTGGGGCATGGGAGAGTTCTGATTCAAGATGAACCCTGGAGGGCTGATCGGGAAATCAGGCTCAGACCAGTCTGGAAATGACCAGAGGAATGGTCATCTCCTGAGCTGTGTAGCAGCAGTGAGGTGGCCCCTGTCACCCCTAAGAGGAGGGTGAGGCTTTGTGCAGGGCTCATGCTACTTTGGACAGAGGTGACCTGAGTTCCAGGTAGCTGAGCCTGCAGATGGAAGGGCTCATTCTCTTCACTGCTGGGGCCTCAGCAGAGAGCTCTATAGAGCCGGGCTTTGGGCTTCGGGTGCAGGTCAGTGGGCGTGGCCAGCCTCACTGGGTCTGAGACCTCCTTCATACTCCAGCCAGAATATCCATTTTGCCGGGGTAGTCACTCTCAGAGATGCTAACGTGGATGTGGGTGAGAGCTGAGAATCTACATCTAAAACCCTCCCCATGAACTCCCTTCCCCTCTGGTCTCCAGCCTTAGAAATACTGTTCTGGGAGGTGGGAAGACAGGTGTAGGGAACAGGGGTCTTGGCTTTTTGTGTTTGAAGCCCCTTCTTTGAATTTGGGGAGCACGGTAGGAGGGATCATAGAAATCAATCTGCCATTGGCAAGAGCAGCCTCTCCAGTACGGTCCCATGACCACGTAACAATGTCTCACGCTGCCGTCGGAAGCTCCCGTCACCCCAGTGGTGCCTGGTTCGCCCTAAGAATGTTGCTTCAGTTTGTGCAAAACAATTACCGCTCTGACTGCACTCCTCAAATACCGGGGGGCGAGGGGCACAATCCTAGCCTTCGTCCCTGGAGTCCTGTTTGACTTCCTGCTGTGCCCCCACCTCTGAGTCCCAGCAAGCTGTGTTCCCCTCCACCCTGCTTTGCAGGACAGAGTGTCAGCTGACCATTCGGAATGTGCCCCCTTGCAGGAAGAGATCTCATGCGTGGTCAACAGCCGGGCGTCCACTTGTGCTACCACCGTTTTTCTTGGACGCTGGGGTTAAGAGCCATAGACATGGACACACAGACAGATGGGGGAGAAAGAGAGATGTGCAGAGCCCCAAAGCAGGAGTTGAACTCGATGGAGACCGGTGGGGCACCATTCAGGATGAAATATTTCCTTTTTCATAGGAGGCAGTGGTTGCAAATGATTCTCAGGCCAAGAGAAAGCCTCCACTTTTTGTTTCTCTGATGCCTTACGGGGTGAGAGGTTGTGCTCCCTGTGTGGACTGACTCCGCACACCCACGGATCAGCTGGGTCATCGTCACAATGCTGGAGCTTTCCAGCTTCTGGTCTGGCTTCAGCAGTTTGGATGTGAACTGAGACAAGTCTTTGGAATTCACCCTGCTCCTCCTCTAGGCCATGGGAGCTTATCCCTGCGGTTTTTCTGTCTTTCCTTTGTTGGTGCAAGAGCAATGTATTCATGCTAATTGGATGTGTCTGACTGAAACTGTTTTCTGCCATCATGATGAATGGAAAATGATGATTATTATTTATGAGAATTTCAAACAAAACATACTCCTTATAAACGAATGTAGAACTAATGTTATATGGAAATAGCGTAATTTAAAAACTGAAGACACGGACATCTGTCAGCTCTTTTGCCATCTGCATGGTTTTGGAGGCAGTAGGCAGTTAAATGCATTGCCCTCAATGTGCTGAAGTTTCCCAGGCCTGGGAGTGAATCTCTGCTGCTAAAAAAGGCTCTGCCGAGTTGAGGTTTTGCAGGGTGGAGTACCAGTGGGCAAAGCTCTCAGGTCTTTGCAGGCCAGTGCTGTTCCAAGTGTGGTCTGAGGCCATGCCAGTTGGACAACTATGTGAGCCTGGTCCATGAGGACTTAAGTGTGAAAATGGTTAGCACACGGTTTAGTTTTCTCGTTTGTTTCAAGTTTTCTTTAAAAAAAAAAAAAAATTTAGAATTTTGATAGCAGTTTGGCACTGCTGATGTGTCCCAGTGCTGACCAGCGACTTTGTCTTTGAATGGAATGTTGACTAGTCAGGTGGTGACCTTCATGATGAGTTGCATGTGGTGTGAGCTGCAAACTTGTCACACCTGGTTGGGCCATGCGAAAAGTTGGAGATGAGTATCCTGAGCTTGTGGAAATTGCTTTAAACTCTCTTCTTCCATTTCTGTCAACATACTTTTCTATAGAATTGGTTTCTACTGTGAGTCTATAATTCTAATTAAGACAAAACAGAAATCACTTCAGTTCAGTTCAGTTGCTCAGTCGTGTCCGACTCTTTGCGACCCCATGAATCACAGCACACCAGGCCTCCCTGTCCATCACCAACTCCCGGAGTTTACCCAAACTCATATCCATCGAGTCAGTGATGCCATCCAGCCATCTCATCCTCAATCCCTCCCAGCATCAGAGTCTTTTCCAATGAGTCAACTCTTTGCATGAGGTGGCCAAAGTATTGGAGTTTCAGCTTCAGCATCAGTCCTTCCAATGAACACCCAGGACTGATCTCCTTTAGACTGGTTGGATCTCCTTGCAGTCCAAGGGACTCTCAAGAGTCTTCTCCGACACCACAGTTCAGAAGCATCAATTCTTTGGTGCTCAGCCTTCTTCAAGTCCAACTCTCACATCTATACCTGACCACTGGAAAAACCATAGCCTTGACTAGATGGACCTTTGTTGGCAAAGTAATGTCTCTGCTTTTTAATATGCTATCTAGGTTGGTCATAACTTTCCTTCCAAGGAGTAAGCATCTTTTAATTTCATGGCTGCAATCACCCTCTGCAGTGATTTTGGAGCCCAAAAAATAAAGTCTGACACCTTT
>NW_011494615.1:4863611-4873454 GCF_000754665.1 Bison bison bison
GAGTAAGCATCTTTTAATTTCATGGCTGCAATCACCCTCTGCAGTGATTTTGGAGCCCAAAAAATAAAGTCTGACACTGTTTCCACTGTTTCCCCATCTATTTCCCATGAAGTGATGGGACCAGATGCCATGATCTTCGTTTTCTGAATGTTGAGCTTTAAGCCAACTTTTTCACTCTCCTCTTTCACTTTCATCAAGAAGCTCTTTAGTTCCCCTTCACTTTCTGCCATAAGGGTGGTGTCATCTGCATATCTGAGGTTATTGATATTTCTCCTGGCAATCTTGATTCCAGGTTGTGTTTCCTCCAGCCCAGCGTTTCTCATGATGTACTCTGCATAGAAGTTAAATAAGCAGGGTGACAATATACAGCCTTGACATACTCCTTTTCCTGTTTGGAACCAGTCTGTTGTTCCATGTCACTTGCTGCTGCTGCTAAGTCACTTCAGTCATGTCCGATTCTGTGCGACCCCATAGACGGCAGCCCACCAGGCTCCCCTGACTCTGGGATTCTCCAGGCAAGAACACTGGAGTGGGTTGCCATTTCCTTCTCCAATGCATGAAAGTGAAAAGTGAAAGTGAATGTGCTCAGTCGTGTCTGACTCTTCGCAACCCCATGGACTGCAGTCCACCAGGCTCCTCCATCCATGGGATTTTCCAGGCAAGAGTACTGGAGTGGGGTGCCATTGCCTTCTCCACTTAGATATACCTTACTGCCTGTGACTAGCACTGTCAATCCAATTTCGGATTGCAAATGCCTAGGAGGTGAGCACAAATCTGGATATGAGAGATGAAGCCAGAGAATCAGCAGCCAGGGCAGGTCAGAGCAGGGGTGAAGCTGGGAGTAGGGACCCAAGTGAAGTTCAGGGGTGAAGCGTGGGACACCAAGTGGCTCCTCATTGTTGCGATGTGGGTAATGAATGGGGAAGAGTTGGAAAGAGGGAGCAGGGAAAAAGAACCTGGTCTACTAATACTGTCCATATTTTAATCCTACAAACAGTCTTAGGATGATATTTGTTCTAAGCTCAGGCTTCAAAATGGACAAAAACAAGTGCGTACGAATGCCAGCAAGCCCATTATCCACCGAGTAGAACACCTGGGGCCTAGCTGTCTTCTCTAGGGAATGAAAATGAAGGTTTTGTCTGGCCAGGTGCTTACGCCAACTGCTACCCATGGTGCAGTCAGAGCTTGAAATAGCACAAGGAACTGCTGGGGGCAGGAAGGCGATTGTGCTGAAGTTTGTTCGTCGTTGAATTATAGTTAGGGCCACAATAAAATACAAGGAGGGAATGTTTTGCAAAAACTAGGAAGTTAAAAAGTATTTTTATTCCAAAACGGTTCAGTTGGTGCCAAAGTGTCAAAACAGCAGGTGGTTCACTATTCTTTTTCATAAGTTCAATAATGTGATTTCAGAATTAAAAAGACTTACAAGTCCTGTGGACTTCGGTTGCGTTTCTTCATTGAGACACACTGAGACATGTCTTCCGAGTCAGTTTTATAAACATTTTTCCTTCTGCTCCCAAGCCCCGTGCATGCTTGGCAATGAAATAGCTGTGGGATATGGGGTCCCGGGATGACTTCATTATTTTGGTTTGACTGGATTGTTATCTCAGATGGGTAATGCATTAAAAAAATAATAATATTGCAAATGAATGAAGTGAAAGCAGAAAACTTGGCCAAAGTCACGCAGGTAGGTACTGGCAGTTGGAGCTGGAATTCAGGTTTGTTCAGTGGATGGGGTTGACATGGGGTCTTGCCCGAGACTCTCATTCACTGCTTAAATCATCAAATCACAGAAAACCATTTAACAGTCACCAGGCAAGTCAGATAGGAAAAGGACACGCTACCAGAAGCAGTAGGTCTTATTTATTGGTGTGCAGACCTAATCTGGAGATAGCAAGGAAGCAATAGAAGCCCTTATCTCTGACAGAGGCAGGGCAGCGGGGGCCAGCCAATTATGATGGAGATAGGAACACCCAGGGGCACTGGCCTCATCTGCTTCTCCTCTTACTTATTCTTGACAAACATGATTTATGAATCCCAGTTCTTTTGTCCCATTATGGAATGGAGCTATCAGTTGCGTGTCCTGACACGGTAATTTTGTTCTAAGCCGTTCTGTCCCTTCTTTTGCATTTCCTGGCAACATCTGTGTACCCTCTTGTCAGTTCCATAAATCATCATAGATAAGCAAAGCCTTTTCTTAACCTTTAGGAAAGATAACATGTCCAGTATTTTCTGAGCATATTCTTGCCAGGTTTGCTTTGGGGAGATAAATGGGACCCATCTTGATGGTGCATCACTAAACAACAGCGTGATTTATGAGATGGACTGGGGTTTGCTCACTGTGGCTCTCCCAAAACCTTTTCAAATGTCTTGGAAGAATCATGGTGAGTTGAAAGAGGACATAGTACAGATTTTTGGTGAAGACTTTCTACGGAGGATTTCTGCGGCTGTTCCTAGGCACCAAGGGAAGTAGAGTGTGAAAAGTTTTAATACAGTCACTTAAATTATCTAGATATTCTTTTTGAGGGATATGAATCTTATGTTTTCTTTCTGTACATTTACATAGACTCCACCAAAAAGTCTCAACCAAGAAGGCTCCTTCTAGCTCCCAAAGATACATATACGCAGTCTGCTTCTAGAATGAAGGGAATTGAACTAAGATACAGGAATGTATATAGCTTTTGAGAAAATCCCTTTACTATAGCATAACCATGGTCTTGCACACCTAAAGTAAGGATGTATCAACAAAACATATTTTTAGCATAAATGTCAGAGACAGAAAATGTGTTGTGGTTGAGACACAGGAAATGGAGTTAAACAGGGGGTGGGTTTCAATGACTCTTGTCCGTGGAGTTAACTTGTGCGGTACTGTAGTGTCTTACTCCCTTGTAAAATAAGGACAATGTGTGTGTACCTAAGTGTCATAAGGATGAACAGAGACATTATCCTGCCTTTCCATGAAGCATTTTTTCCCCTCCTCAGTTTGGAGAGTTGGACTGATCGTACCTACTTATTTTATAGCACATGATGACCCTAATTCCCTTCATAGTCTCTCTCTTATGAATTCATTTGTTGTCTCTTTCATCTCCCATTTCCATTCCTGGGTCCTGCTCTCAAGAAGCACCGACTCCAGAGGAAAATCAGAGGTATTGCATCATGGTGTTTAAATCATTTGACTTGCTACCTTTTGCTCATCAGTGGAACAGCTGAGTTTCAGTTCCCAGAGCTGCCTTTTTAACTTAGATCCATCCACAGAATCTAGAGACTACCAAGATGATATGCTTTAGAGTTGGCAGAATGAGGTTGGGACCTAACTCTTTTTTTTTTTTTTTTTTTTTTTTAAATAAACACACGCATACATGGATACACATGCTTTTCTTTCTTTTTCCTTTTCAGGGGACATCATGGGATTTTGTTTTTGGTAAGCATTCACTTATGCCAATTTTTAAAACTGCCCACCTTTTTTCACTTTGCTTTTGGAATAAGGGGGTCTCTAATTTGGTCTTTACCATCCATCAGGGGTGGGACTTGATGCCCTGGGTCCTGCTCAAAATCCATGCCGTTTCTGCCTGAATTCCCTTTGGAGGCAGAAGAGAATAATTCCTAGCTCAGTTTATTCTGGGTCCCTTGGCAGGGGAAATGGAATCTTTTTTACTTTTTAATCTCCAGTCTTTTTTTTTTGCCACACAGCACAACTTGCAGAATCTTAATTCCTTGATCAGAGACTGAACCTGTGAAAATAGAGAGTCGCAGCCACTGACCCACCAGAGAATTCCCTCCATGGTCTTTGTCTTTCTTTCTTCTTCTTTTTAGTTTTAAAGCCTTTATTGAATTATTGAATTTGTTACGATATTGCTTCTGTTCTTTACATTCTGGTCTTTTGGGCCTGAGGCACTGAGCTCTTAGCTCCCTGACCAGGGATTGAACCCACCAGGGATCGCTCCCCTGAATTGGAAGGCAAAGTCTTAGCCACTGAATCACCAGGGAAGGCCCTCCCCGTACTTGTAAAAAAAAATAAATGGAGTTTGTGACAATTTCTAGTATGCATTATCTACTACTATTAGAGTGTTGGAGGGATTTCCTTTTCAGGGGCTAACAGATTATTGGTACTCCTCTCTTCCTCCAGGGTTGTTTTCTTGGGGTTGCAGGATGCAATTAGATAAAGAAGAAAGGTCCTGAGGAAGGTGGCACTTATGTGGGTTGCTGGTTCAGCACCCTGATTGCTATACCACCATCAAGAGAAGTTTTGTTTTGTAAATCTTGAGGCTATAAACAAATAAGGCTTCACAATTTAAAAAATTTTCATTACAGATTGTACCCTTATAAAAGAAGTCTTTTCATGCCTTTAATTCTGTTTAATTTGATAATTGTATTATCATCATGGCTTTTTTCTTTATTAAATATTTGTTTCTGGTCCACAGTTTAACTTCTCTGTACCATTTTGGGTTAGGAGTCCGTATATGCAGGCTACAGTTGGGTTTACTTTCTGACCGCGTGTAAGAATTCTCCCCTTTCGACAGGTCGTCTGCCTCGGGTCATTTGTTTTCTAATAGAAACATTGAGCCTTTCGATAACTTCTTTTCTGTTTACCCTTCTACATATTTTCTTTCATTTTCGCAGTCACTTGTTAAGTGTATGTAAAGCCTTCAGTTTAGCTCTTTTTGTTCAACTTTTTAGAAATACTCATCTCTTTTCCCAATTTATAAAGTCAATGACTAAAAGGTCCCTTTTATGTCATTCTTGGGATTGAGATTGATTATATTTCCCCCTCACTTGATCTCTGATACTCTAATTTGGGATTATATATCTGGACAATTGTCACTACTGAATCCTTTTGCTACATATCTTTAGTTTTGACTCTGTTTTTGTGTGTGTGTTTGCATCAAACCAAGACTCAATTCTGATTTCTGTTTTTAATTCCTTGCCACAATTTCCCAATGACTTCATTTTTTCCAGTGAGTTGCTATCTTGAGTCCATACTTTAGTCTGTTACTTTTCTAGTTTATTTTACATCTGACAAATAGAGTTGATATGTTCTTGTATTTCAATGAGAGCATAAATTAGATTTGTTATGGAAATTTCTTTTGTATCTTACAGCAGTGTCATTCAGTGTTTGCTGTTTCCCTGCATCATGTAGGAAGTAGGGGGGAAAGGAGAATGAAAGGTGCCTGGTGTTGGGTGTGAACAACCATGTGGATGACATCTCATTTGGATATTCCACTGTGGATATGTGAAGTCTGAGCTATCTTCTAGATAATTCTCTGGTGGTATATTAAATTTAAAACTCACTGGAGATATACAGAGAGTTGTCACCTTTATATGTGTGCTAAGTTGCTTAAGTCGTGTCCAACTCTATGGAACCCTTTGGACTGTAGCCCACCAGGCTCTTCTGTCCATGGATTCTCCAGGCAAGAATACTAGAGTGGGTTGCTATGCCCTCCTCCAGAGGATCTTCCCAACCTAGGGATCAAACCCACATCTCCTGCATTAGAGGTGGATTATTTACTGTTGAGCCACCAGGGAAGCCCTTATGTATGGGTCTTATTTAAAACTATAGGACTCTAGAGTTCATCAAATGAGGATAGAGAGAGAGAAGAAAAGACCCAGTCCTGAGGAACACCAGGGTTCCTGGGGAGGAATACATAGATTTGGGGTAGGGGCAGAGTCATAACGAAGCAGCTGCTACTGCTGTTGAGTCGCTTAGTTATGTCCAAATCTTTTGTGACCCCATGGAGTGTAGCCATCAGGCTCCTCTGTCCATGGGATTTTCCAGGCAAGAATACTGAAGTGGGTTTCCCTTTCCTTCTCCAGGGGATCTTTCTGACCCTGGAATTGAACCTGAGTCTCCTGGATTTGCAGGCAGATCCTTTACCACTGAGCCACCAGGGAAGCCCATAAAAAAGCAGAAAAGGAACCAATTATGTAGGAGGAAAAGTAAGAGATAATATGTTACAGAATCCAAGAAAGGCAAGTGCTTAAGGCCACTCATTACTTTCAATATAGCATGAAATTAGCCATTTAGACAATCTAGACTTGCTAGTCAAAATGAACTTCACCCAGCTGAACATAAAGTTGAATACGAGCTGGATGAAGCAAAGTGAGCAAGCATCTAATTAACATTTGGAATACCAGGAAAAAAAAAATAACTGCCTACTCTCTAGCATCCTTCATTCAACCTATGAGCATGGGTAGCATAATAGTTTTAGGTCAAATGTAGAACAGTTGAGATTTTTGTTTTAAAGTCTTAAATTATATCTGAACATCTGGTTCTGGAACCATGCACTGTTCAACCATTCTAGTACTTTAAATAGAAAAGGTAGTTAATGAAAGAGAATCAGGCATGGAAGCTCTGAAGTTAGGAGGAAACACAACATTATATTCACCAGGGCTCCTCACAGGTACAGGCCCATGACTAAACATGCATCCCACACTTCTCATCAAGGACAGTGACCTGGCTGTTGGTAGGAAGGTAAACTGATGCAGCCGTTATGGAAAAGAGTAAGAAGTTTCCTCAAAAAACTAAAACTAGAATTGCCATATGATCCAGCAATCCCACTCCTGGGCATAGATCCACATAAAACTATAATGTGAAAAGACCCATGCACCTCTATATTCATAGCAGCACTGTTTACAAAAGCCAAGATAAGGAAACAATCTAAATGTCCATCAACAGAGGAATGGATAAAGAAGATGTGGCGGATATATACAATGGAAAACTACTCAACCATTAAAAAGAACAAAATAATGCCACTTGCAGCAACAGGGATGCAACTACAGATTATCATACTAAGTGCAGTATGTTAGAGAAAGACACCATATAATGCCACTTATACATGGAAGCTAAAATATCACACAAATGAACATATCTGTGGAACAGAAACAAAGACTTGTGGTTGCCGAGGGGGAGGGAAGGACTGAGAGCTTAGAGTCACCAGTTGCAGAGTGGTATGTATACAGGAGAGATAAACAAGCAGATCGTATTGCATAGCACTGGGAACTATATTCAATATCTTGTGATAAACCAGAATGGAAGAGAATATGAAAAAGAATATATATATGTTTAATTGAGTCACTTTGCTGTACGGCAGAAATTAACACATTGTAAATCACCTATACTTCAATAAAATTGAAAAATAATAATTGACATTAGCCTAAAAAAAAAAAAAGGACAGTGACCTGAGAAACTGCTGTGAAATCCGCTGGCTGATGTTACAGATTCTGCAAGACCAATATTTCCCTCCCAAACTCCCCTCCCAAACTCCCCCTTCTTTCCAGTGAAAGGGACTCTGCTCCATCCTTCGGTGTCTTGCTTTCTAAAGGGAAAGCTGTGGGGCCGTTTTACTTCCGTGTCCTAACTGCAAGGAAGGCCAGGAAAGCAAGTTCCCTTGCATTGGTGAGTCTCACAATGTGGAAAAAATAAAATATAGGAAGGGTCTTCAAAAGGTGCTGAAAGCCACCAATAAGACAAATACAGAAAACAGATTGAATCCCAGTAAAGTCACTGGAAGCCTTGGTCATAGGAAAACTGGGATAACAGTCTTAATCTACTTACGTAATCAGTCTATGTTCATTTCTTCTCATAGCATTTTAAGTTTGCTATCTTGCTAAAAAGTATTTAAAAATTTTGATTTTTACAGCACATAGGAATAGCAAACAAGCATGATTCTTAATTCTCCTAACTTGCCATACCTGTCTTTTCTTCTTTTTATTTAATCCTTTCAAATGTCATTGTCTGGGACTGACTCTGAGGTGGTGATTTGAAAGCAGGAGGTTGTCTGCGGGGATTCTCTTGGTAACAACACCTGTAAAGGAGGGAGAGTAGGGACTTCTTGGTGGTCCAGAGGCTAAGACCCCAGCTCCCAAAGCGGGGCACCTTGGTTTGATCCCTGGTCAGGGAACTAGATCCCACATGCCGCAACTAAGACCTGGCACAGCCAAATAAATAAATACATTTAAAAAACCCATTTTTAAAAAGGGAGAGTTGGGCCGAGGGAGAAATAACAGCACCACCTGCAAGGTGTATGAGCATTTCCTCATCCATAAATGAGAATCATGTGTAAAGAAGCTTTGTGATAAAGTGAGACTGGTAGCTCAGGTGGTTAAGAGTCTGCTTGCAATGAGGGAGACCTGAGTTTGATCCCTGGGTTGGGAAGATGCCCTGGAGAAGGAAATGGCAACCCACTCCAGTATCCTTGCCTGGGAAATCCCATGGACAGAGGAGCCTAGCGGGCTCCATGGGGTTGCACAGAGTTGGACACAACTGAGCAATTTTCACTTTCTTTCAAGACTGGAAAAGGCTGGGTTACACTAAGTAAAATAGGTTTTTCATTCTTTTCTTTGTTAACAGAATTTATGCATTGTGAATCTTTGAGAGGAGTAGACAGAATTTTCTGATTTATTTGACCATGAATCTCCTTTTTTAAAAAAAATTTTTTTAAGCCACACACTTTTGGGAAATGCTGAATCACCCTAATTCCTCTAGCCTTGGGGGCCTTGCAGTTGATGTACACAGAATTAAGCACCCTCCATAGACCTGACCTCGATGCTCAGATAATCCTCCATTTTTCTTTATTAAAACTAATATAACTTTTATCTTATGAAAACTATCTTATTAGAAGATTTACATAAATGAAGGAGAGATTAAAAGCATCCACAGCCTTACCATCTGCACATCTTTGTTAAGACCTGTGTGCATATTCTTTCATAATTCAGAAATGCATATTTATAGTTACTAAAATATGGGATTGTGCCTTAATTTATTTTATGCCCTGATTTTTCACTGAATAATACACAACAAACAGGTTTTCATTTGCAAACCACATACCCACAAGATCATCTTTAATGTCGTATGGATATCTTGTAACTTAAGTCATTCCTTACTTTTGGACATTTAGATTTGTCTACAACGTTATTGGGGCTTCCCTTGTAGCTCAGTTGGGAAAGAACCTGTCTGCAATGCAGGAGACCTGGGTTCGATTCCTGGGTTGGGAAGATCCCCTGGAGAAGGAAACGGCAACCCACCCCAGTATTCTTGCCTGGAAAATCTCATGGACAGAGGAGCCTGGCGGACTACAGTCCATGGGGTCGCAAGAGATGGACACGATTTAGCAACTAAACCACCATCACAATGTTATTATGCAAACAATTCTCTTATTAAAAATAGTGCTGTAATGGGACTTCCCTGGTGGTCCAGTGGCTAAGACTCTGTGCTCCCAGTGCAATGGGACTTGGTTTGATCCCTGGTCAGGGAACAATACCTCATATGCCGCAACTAAAGATTCCGCATGCCTCAACTGAGACCCAGTACAGCCAAAAAAAAAAAAAAGCTTCTAATAAGCACAAATATTAAAAAAAAGTGCTATAAAAACCTTCCAGTGTCTAAGTCTTTTACATACTCCCTTAACAAGTCTCCCTTATTTTAAATCTTCCTTAACAAAACTTCCTTAATCTTAGAGAAGCTAATTTAACTGTCTTATGATTCAGTTTTCTCCTCTCTAAAATGGGACTTTTTTTTTAAATTTTATTTTATTTTTAAACTTTACATAATTGTATTAGTTTTGCCAAATATCAAAATGAATTCATCACAGGTATACATGTGCTCCCCATCCTGAACCCTCCTCCCTCCTCCCTCCCCATACCATCCCTCTGGGTCATCCCAGTGCACTAGCCCCAAGCATCCAGTATCGTGCATTGAACCTGGACTGGCATCTCGTTTCATACATGATATTTTACATGTTTCAATGCCATTCTCCCAAATCTTCCCACCCTCTCCCTCTCCCACAGATTCCATAGGACTCTTAAGAGAATCTCCCTTATGGGGATGTTACGAAGCTAATGTGCTGT
>NW_011494615.1:4873554-4881219 GCF_000754665.1 Bison bison bison
AATGTGCTGTAGTCCATGGGGTTGCAAACAGTTGGCGATCACTTATTGTGGGGGAGGGAGCAGCTGGTGAATGTGACTGGGAGTGAGGGCAGGGCCACACATTTCTCTTCCAAAGAACTTGTTATTTAAAGGAATGGAGACGTGGTGAACTGTGAGGGTGAATCACAGATCAAGTTTTCAGTTTTGTAATGGAGGAGACTTTTCTGCGTAGAAGTCAGAGAGGACAGAGAGAATAAGCCAGAAAATTATTTCAGCCTACATTCTTTCAGAGGTTACTTGGGACGGCCATTTTGCATCTGTCATCTTAAATCTCCATGAGGCAGATTAATCTCCATCTTAAGCTTCATGAGGCAACAATAAGCTTTATTGTTTTACCAATAAAGAGAGCGAAGCCAGAGTTATATAACTTGCTTAGTCACAGAGCAAGCAGGGTAGTACTTCAGCCTAGTAGACGGACTGTAAAATCTTGGCTTCTTTTTTATTTACTAAATAAAGATGGTAGAAACATGTTCTTCTTCCTCCCATCCAAGAAATCCAGTACACACGTGGGTGGTACTGTGCATGTCCTGGGGTAGGCGGCGAGGGTCTGAGACCACTGAGAGACCTAGGGTGAGCTCACGCTGCTCCCGTGGCCGTTTTACCTCCTCACTGACTCCGGGTGTGCCTACAGCACTGGGCAACGTCGCAGTGAACGCACTGAGCTCTTGGTAGACCTTTCTGCATCTCTGCTGGATGTGGCCAAAGCAGCCAGAACGCTTGGCAATTGCATCCAGATGTTGCCTTTAGCTGGAAAGCAAACAGCGTCTACCTCAGCCTCTTTCTGGATCCAACAGAAGAAGCTTTGGGTTTGGTGTACTTCTTGGTGGATTTGCTGACACATTTCTTTTCATTTAGGGCCAAATGTTCTGAAAGCAGAGCCTGCATTGTATTTGCCAAACATGCATAAGAACACAAACAAAACTCATGTTTGCAAGCCGCAAATAAGTCCTTCTTATGCCTTAAGTGCCTCTGGAAACCATCCAGAGCCACAGTGGGCACACTGTCTGAACAGTCCTTCATAATTGTGTATGCAAAGGCTGCATAGTCACAGTTGCGCGAATGTCTCTAATTGCCTTTGATTACATGGCACGCTCTGTCCTACTCTCTTGAAATGAGGGTTCTTTATAAACCAGTGGCTTCCTAAATTTGATATAGGTTCCCATGGAGTGAAATTCTGTACAATGGAATTTTCTAATTGGAGCTGGGAGGAAAAGAGAGGGAGGAGAAATGGAAGGGAACACCAAATTCTAAACCGATAAAAAGAAAAATACACATGTAAATTATTACATCCCATTGCTTTTCTCCCAAACAACTCTGTAGGCAGAATAGAATTGGCACTTTGGCTAAGTTCCAGCTGGGTGGTAGACTTGTGTAGCCTTTAATGATATCTGATGCTTCTTGGAGCCTTGTTGGATAAATAGAAAATTCAAAAGGGCCAACTGTAGGCAAGACAGAAGATGTGGGGGAATGTGTCTCATATTGTCTGTTCACGCCTTCATAGGGCCCAGGATCCATCCTCCTGGCCCATGTGGGGATGGGGGTGAACGAGACTTACGAGGGGTCCTAGTTACCAGATGGTTGTCGCCCGTGTGGGCTGTTTGGATGGGAGCTGGAGAACTCCTGGGATTACCTCACACTAGATGACAAGGAGTAGTGGGTTGCCCACTGGCATTTATAGAAGGCGATGGAAAGGACAACAGCTTAGCACTGTCTTGGTTTACTCAAAACTCTTCAAAACTCATGTTATAAAGCTGAGCTGGGACTTCCCTGGCAGCCCAGCAGTTAAGAATCTGCCTGCCAATGCAGGGGACACAGGTTCAACTCCTGGTCCAGGAGGATCCCACATACTGTGGGGCAACTTCCCGTGCCCACAGGAGAAGCTACAGCGAAGAGTAGCCCCTACTTGCTGCAACCAGAGAAAGCCCGTGTGCGGAACAAAGACTCAATGCAACCAAAAATAAATAAATATATATATACACTTTGGTAAAAGCTGAGCTGATTCCTGCCTTCTCTGAGTCCTTTCATGTCCCTCAAGGCTGGGCCTACATTTTTGCTTATGTATTTTATGTAGTCTTTCACATTGGGGAAAAACTAATCAGATGTAACAAGCATAGAGACTATGCTGACCGGGAAACATTTTATAGGCTATACATTTTATTGCTTATGCCCCGTTTTCACCCAAACATGGTACATGTGCTTCAAGCAGGAAACTTAAAGCCAGCAGTGATACATCATAACCAATTTTCTCTAGAGTCTGAAGAATACTGTTGGCCACACAGTGTTTAAAAAAATCATCTTTTTCTGAGTCATAGGTTCCCGGCTAAAATTTTTCGTAATGAATTGAGCCTGAATTTCCCATTTTACAAAAGGCAACAAGAGTACCAATCACAGAAATGGAATACATATAACACACCAGAAGACAGAGCTGCCACACATTCTCCCAACTGATACTGAATCCCCAAACACTTCCCAACACAAATGGATCATAATGACGGACGCTCGTCAGAACCAACTGCAAAACCAGAATAACAGTGATCACAAATGGTCCTCAACATCAGACTCACGTCAGAACCATCGGCAAAGATGCCCAAATAGCACTTCGTGCTCGAAAGAGAAGTTAGCCGTCTGCTCACCGACTAACTTACTGGGTCACGGGGCTTGTCAGCTTGTCCAGAGGCATGATTCCATTCCACCAAGGAGAAGCATACACTGCCGCCAGTGCTGCGCAGGGGAGAGACAGGGAGACTCTCCCCCCAAAAGTGGTCTCAGCAGCTGCTGGGAACATTGTCCCAAACCACCTGTCTGGGAGTAGTGACTCCTTGAAGGCTTCCTGGCAAGTCATCACGGTGGCGGCTCTGCTTTGGGGAAAACCCCAGGAGCCAGGTATCGCGAGAGCACAGCCTCACACTGGCACCAAAAACTTACCTAAAGTGGGTTCAGGTGTTTGCCACTTAAAAGCCAATACAGAGGCAAGTTTGTTGGAAAGGAAAGCTTTATTTTGGAGGCTAGCAACCAGCTAGCGGGTAGAGAAGGTGAAGGGAGGGGGCTCCATGCAGAAACAGCACAGTCAGCTCCGACAGTCATCTTGGTACTGGCCATTGGTGGTCTGATCAGTGTCATCTTGCTTGTTTTAAGAACAGTTAGTCTTCAGTTCTGGGGTCGGTTTGTTCCTGTTTGTTTGGGGCCAATTCTCAGGATTGTGGCAGCTTACTTCATGCCTACAGTTTGATCCTCATGTAGTTAACTTCTTCCATCTGGTGGGGGTTTCAGTATTTACAAAATAGCTCAAAGGATGTGGGTTGTCTTCTTCTCCCTTTCTCCAGTGTCTGGTGTCTTGTAATATTATGTTTCAGACAGAGAAAACTGCTCAATAAAAAAATGCAACTCTACTTTTCTTAACTGTGCTCTAGACCATAGCTTTTTTGGTTAGTATTGTGGTTTTCATTTGGGTTCTTCAGAGGATAAATCCAATCCAGCTGTTCAGAGTTGGGGAATGCAAAAGTTCAGCCAGTGGGAGTGGGGAGCATAAATATGTGTCTTTACAATGAAATACCATGTATTGAGCTATGTGCACAATGGACACTGCATTATGGGCCTTTTGAAACATTTTATCCTCTGACAGATATTCAAGAAACGTATTATTCTTGCATTTAAACCAATGGGGAGACTATGGGTCTGAAAGCATCAGAAACTTTCCAAGCCTTGGAATGTAATCAGATTTGTCTGAATCCAGAAGACATGATTTTCCTGATAATGGTCTGACTCATTTTAGAATTCCCAGGGTCTGGCCTCCTGTCCCCATTTTCCCTTGGATTCCCTTTCCTTAACTCCCAGTTCTCAGTGACAAGTCCTAGGGTGATCCTCTAGCATGCTGAAGACTGATCTGATAGCAATAATTTATACTATGCATTGCTGATGTTGTTTCTGTTTTGGAATGCATTTCGGAAATGGGGTTTTGGAGGCTAGTTCTGTGTAGAACTGTTCCGAAAGGGCCTTTCAGATGTCTGAAGATGCTGGAATAAGGTTTGCCAAAACTGCTGGTTACAGAGTTTTGGTGAACAAAATGAGGCCAAGTGATTGCAAAGGGACTGTGCTGCTGCTCCAACATCCCCTGAGGGGTTGGACCATCTTCCCAGCTGCCCTGAACATTGGCTGCTAATGTTTCACACTTGGAAAGCTGTCCTGGGCTGAGGGAAGACACCTGGCCTGAAGAGCTAGGGAAGTGACCAATATGGGAGCATAAGCTCCGTTACTTTAAGAAGTAATTCTCAAAAAAAAAAAAAAAAAGAAGTAATTCTCTGTAGATCAGGACAAGACCAGACTAACTATACCTGAGCCTCTTTCTCTTCTCTTTGTTCCTCAAGTTCTTCACCTATGAAACAGAAATAACAATAGTTCCTATCTCCTAGCCTTTTAGTATTAAGTGAGATAGACAATCCATGTGTATCACTCAAGGTTCAGTCAGAGAAGCAGAACTACTTTAAGTTACATAGAAGACAAAGTTATTATAAAGACTGGAATGTGCAACTGTAGAAAACGACAGAGGAATCTATGCCAGGCTGTGGTCTCTTCTTCTAACGTTGAGCCTAAAGTAGCTTTAGTTAAGCAGGTTGGCAGTAAGATGGGAGAACTGGGTGTGGTTGAGAACAAAGACAAACCAGAAGCCATGAGAATAGACTGGAAGGCATGTCTGTCTCTCCCCACCCACAAACTCAGTGCCATGGCTGACATGCAGGAGAAGCTGGTTCCCTTCACCAAGAGCCATAGATGCCTGGGGAGAAGCTGCAGGAAGAAACAGAGCAAGAGTTGGAGGAAGTGACAGTGATCACATGTGACAGCTGCCATAGTGTCTAGTGCCTCGTACTGACCTTTGGAGCATAAAAAATACGGTGACTGCCTCACTTCCATATTTCATGTCGCATGCAGAATTTCTCTTGTGACCTGCACTGACCTTGAACCCCTCAGGAAAGGGAATTCTGGGAGATGTAGTTCCAGCTTAGCTGTGTGGTCACAGTGCAGAGCCTATGAAGGCTCCAGGAGTGTTAAGAGACTGAATGTGTCGCATCATAATAAATGTTAAGTATTGGTGTGGCTGCATTATGAGAAGACAGAGGCAGAGGGTTTCTAGTCTGAGAAAACCAGGAATAAGGGTAGTGGTTCCCTAGGGTCCACTGGAAGTTCACATTTGAGGTGGAGAGCATTACTCTGCAAGCTGGAAACCTTTCTGCTTCTTGCTGTCATAGCTGCCGACACTGTCCCAAGCTGGCAAGTTGGACTTCGCCTTCTCAGAGTAGTCTCCCCCTCCTGATGCATAAAGGCCCTCTTCTTAGCCCCTCTGGAGCTCTTTTTCTTCTGATTGCAGAAGAGACTGTAGAAAGAGGCTGGCTGTAGCCATAGAAACTCAGCTCAAAGCGGGATTTTGTGTTCTCCAGGCAGGTGCCACAGCCTTTGGTGCTCTGGCTTATGGGCTGTGCAACGTGATTAACTCAGACTGTTTTTTTTTTTTTTAAGATTTTTTTTTCTTGATGTGGACCATTTTTTAAAGTCTTTATTGAATCTTTCACAATATTGTTTCTGTTTTATGTTTTGGTTTTTTGGCTGTGAAGCATGTGGGATTCTAGCTCTCTGCACCTCCTGTGTTGGAAGGTGAAGTCTTAAACCACTGAACCACCATTCAGATTCTCTACTCAATCAGTGCAGCCCCTGCCACAGCAACGTCAGCCTGTCCCCATCTTGTCCCATAAGACTCCTAATCATGTTAGGAGATGGTGAGCTTTCTCCAAGAAATTATAAACATGCTCTCTGGGGATCCCTGCAGACACTCCGAGCATTTCCATGAAGCACTGGTTGTTCTTCACATATAAACTGAAAGTAAATAAGAGTGAAGAATCTGTACAAAGCCCTCTGATTTGTGCCCCCATGCCTCAGTTTATTTGTAGGGAAGATAAGGTTGTCAGCCACCTTCCTCAAAAGGCTATTCAGAGGTTTCACACTGGAGACTTGACATTTATTAACTAGGGTTAGATGAAACCTCTGATTTAATCTCCAGAAAAAAATGCTTTGAGTGTTTTAGTCATAGGGACCATATAAGCATGAAGAATTTTACCCATAGCTCTTGAAGGAGGCTGTGGTCAGTCAACAGGGGCATGGGCCAGTCCTTGGCATGTTCTGTTTATAGCTGTGTCCAGACAAGTGGAGAATGAGAGGAGATCAGTACATACTAGGTTGACTTATTAACTTTTAACTGTTCACATACTGAACAAATATATTCCAAAAATATTTACCATAGAAGAGGATAGAATCATTTTGGTCAATAGGTTACAGTTGGACTACAGCTTCTTAATAGGGTAATACCACTCTTGGGGGACAAAACTGTAAACATTGTTGAGCCTTCTGTGTGCCAGTCACTACACTATACACTTTCATATAAACATCTCCTTTAATTTGCTCAATAATTCTTCCAGGTGAGTATTATCAATATTATCTTTGAGGCTCAGAAATGTCAAGTAATTTGTGCATGACCACAAGCTAGGGACTTCCCTGGTGGCTTAGTGGCAAAGAACCCATCTGCAATGCAGCAGACATAGGTTCAGTCCGTGGGTTGGGAAGATTCCCTGGGGAAGGAAAAGGCAACCCACTCCAGTATTCTTGCCTGGGAAATCCCATGGACAGAGGAACCTGGAAGGCTATATAGTCCATGGGACTGTGAAAGAGTTGACCATGACTTAGCTATTAAACAAAGACGATGACAACACAAGCTCAGTTCAGTTCAGTTCAGTTGCTCAGTTGTGTCTGACTCTTTGTGACCCCATGACTTGCAGCACGCCAGGCCTCCCTGTCCATCACCAACTCCCGGACAAGCTAGGCAGGAACTAAACCAGAGTTCCAACCTAGGCTGTATTAAAAAAAAATCCATGCTCTTCTCCCTATATTATGAAACACCAATAGTTGCTTTCTAGGTCAACAGCTGTATTATTTAGCACTTACTATTTATGTTATTTTTGCAACAAAGAGGTAATCTAAGTAAAGATAAAACAACCCTTTATGGACTATAGCAATTATATTTTAGAGTACATGATTATTATTAGTATACTAATAGTATTAATTATAATATTAGTATAATATATAATTAAATTATTTTTATACCTAGGCTTATAAAAAAGCAAATAATCTTACTATTCTTGTTCATTTGTGAAACAGATTCTACTCCTTGAGATAAAGACTAGTAACAGATGAATTCTTGCAAAGGGGAGGCCAATTGCATCTAGCTCTGGGAAGGAAGCTCCAGGGATCTGAAGGATACAAACATTAAAGAGAAACCCGAAGCATAATGTAAGAAAGCTTACTTGTGCAGTAAAATCACAGTACTTCAGGTCATTCCATTCCTCCTGTTTGGTTTAGGGGTATAATGCCTATTTCTCCTGGAGAAGGCAATGGCACCCCACTCCAGTACTCTTGCCTGGAAAATCCCATGGATGGAGGAGCCTGGTGGGCTGCAGTCCATGGGGTTGCGAAGAGTTGGACATGACTGAGCGACTTCACTTTCACTTTTCACTTTCATGCATTGGAGAAGGAAATGGCAACCCACTCCAGTGTTCTTGCCTGGAGAATCCCAGGGATGGGGGA
>NW_011494615.1:4881319-4886329 GCF_000754665.1 Bison bison bison
CAGTGTTCTTGCCTGGAGAATCCCAGGGATGGGGGAGCCTGGTGGGCTGCCGTCTATGGGATCGCACAGAGTCAGACACGACTGAAGCGACTTAGCAGCAGCAGCAGCAGCAGCCTATTTCTCCAAGAGTAAACCATCACCAAGAATCCCTCATTGTTTCTTGTCTGTGGTATGCTGGAAAGGTGACTTTTCAAATGTCATCTATTTGCTGTAATTATCTAAGTTTCAAATCAGAAGTACAATAAAAATCATTTTGTGTTTAGCCTGAAAAGAAAACACTGATAAGCAAATGAGTGTGCATTTCACTCACATCAACAGTCAGCTGGATATGCTGATCTTACTCCATACATTTTACTTTTTTTTGACTATTACAAAAGTTTATTTAACAAAAAAGTTCAGTTAAGAAAATGCACATGACCCAATTTTTCTCATAGTAAAATGTGGAGAGGGGATTCACGGAAGACGTTGATTGCTCGGGTGAACACAGCTATTGTTCATACTCATTCCAAGGCTTCTAACACGATGATACTATTTCTTCGTTATTACCACCATTCCAATACATTTTGCTTTTAATATCTCTTGAAACTGGAGATTTTAAAATCATAGAATGCAAACTATTCCTATTCTTCTCCCCATTTCCCTATCCAACCTGAGCTGTCTCCAGAAGCAATAGAGAGGGAAAGCGGTAGGTATACAAAGGGGCCTTGTGGAGGCAGCCATGTCAGCAAGTGCTCTTGGAGATATTTTTCTGGAGGTGGTGATGGATTTACCTCACCTTGTGACATGGACTGCACTCCCTGCCAAGGACAGGACAAAACCACATCTCGAGTCTAGGCTCCGAGTCTGATCTCTGTCTTGGTGGACTTTGCTGACTGATTTAACATGCTGTAGGCAGACGTCATGCCCGTCTATTGCCGTGGCCTGGATGTGCCAATAGATTGTGTGCTGATCATGACAGATGGGCTTGGGGATTTTTCTCACGATATTAATACTCACGAAACTCTGAACTTACCACAACGAGAGCAATTTCTTTCTCCAAGGCAATCCAGCCTGGCATTCTACCCTCAAGGAGTTTAGGGTCTATTCACTGAAATAAATGTAAAAAAAAATTACCCCCAGTCAAACACAAAGTGATGGATGCTAACTAAGTGGTTCTGGCCAGGGCCACTCAGCTGCAGAGGTGCTGAGCTTGCTCTGGGGTCATTCGACTCACTTCTGTAGAATCTGGGGAGCCACTGGAGGGTTTTAAGCAGACAGGGCAACAGGATCAAAGTGATGCTGTAGGTCGATGATTCTGGCTTTGTGATTGACTCTGAAAAGACCCCCACCAGTCTTGCAGGTGGCACAAACTGGAGTTGTGATGTGATCCTCACGTGACAGTGATTGCTGTAATTTTTCTGTTAAAACTCCCTGATCCTGGGCCTCCCTGGTGGCTCAGTGGTAAGGAATCTGCCTGCCAGTGCAGGAGACACAGGTTCGATCCCTAGTCTGGGAAGATCCCACATGCCATGGAGCAACTAAACTGGTGTGCCACATTATTGAGCCTGTGCTCTAGAGCCTGGGAGCCGCAACTACTGAGTCCATGTGCTGTGATCACTGAGACCATGTGCCTAGATGCTGTGCTCTGCAACAAGAGAAGCCATCTGCACAACTCAACTACAGAGTAGCCCCCGCTCACCACAACTAGAGAGAAAAGTCTGCACAGTGACAAAGACCCATCACAGCCCAAAATAAACAAATAAAATTATTAAAAAAAAAAAAAAACAACCCTCCCTGAGCCAATATTGAAGTTTTCCAAGAATATTTTCAGAATCTCTTCACTCAATACTGGCTCCTTTACTGTTTTCTCCAGGGAGTTAAAGATAAAAGTTTACTTAGGAAATAACTTTGGTGATTCATCGCAAATGTAGAAGAGGAAGCCGTGGTGGAGAGATTTTCCTCCAAGGGCTGGCACTAAAGAAGTGACCTGAGGTCCCTGCAAGGGGTTTCCCAGTTCAGTCCCTCCTCATCTTTGACAAAGCACATTGGAAAAATAAATAAGAACGTGGATGACCTGAATGCTTTAAGCATTTATTTAGTAGATACATATTGAGATTTATAGATTGTGGACATGGCTTTTATTTTTCTGCCAGCATCCATTGAACATTTGCAAAGATGACTCACACATTAGAGCGAAAAATAAAATCCAATGAATTCCTCAAAGCAGAAACCACGTGAACCATATTTTCTGAAAGTGTTTTTAACCACACACATACACACGAAATAAAAACCTGAGAGAAAAATCAAAGCTGTAATTACAGAGTACTTTAAAGTGAATGAAAATATGGTCAAAGCTAAACTCAGAGGAAAAGTCATAACCCTGGATGATTTTTTTTACCTTAATCAAGAATGAAAATAAATGAGCTAAGCACATTTTCAAGGAGCTGGTTTAAAGGCAGTAGTAGACATAGAATACTGTCATGCACAGAAAAACATGGGGCCAGGCGAGTAACCTGAGAACCTGAGTAAATGAAACCAGTGAAGGAATCTGAAGGTGACCCATCGTTCTTCTTGGATATAGGTGTTGTCCTCTTCCAGGGTGTATGTTCAGTACATCCTGAGTTCCATGAAAACATGGAAGATGTTTATTGGCTGTTTAAACTTGGTGAGATGATTTAAAAATCTCCCACTTTTTCATTTTTGAAAAGGAGCTATAACGTGCATTGATCTTACCTTGTTAAAATTTCAAGGTACAGTTAAAAGTTTGTTACCCACAGGAAGACTGAGTACTATTTAAAACTCCTTATTGGAAGCTACGGAAAAAAACATTACACGGATGAAAAAAACACCAGGTGTTGTACAAAGCACACAACAGGATAGCAACTGAGAAAAATCTAAGAGATCATTGCAGGGTGTCATTAAACTAGTTTTAATTTTTTTTTATCTGAGTTGTTTGTAAGGGTTTTCTGTTTTGTGGTAAATCTGTGGAGCACACCTGCTTACTCAGTTTCCTGGAAGTGCTATTTTGGGCGATGCTGAACTTTCTTTTAGTCTCAGATTTATACCAGCCTAAGCCCTGCTGGTCAGTATTTGCTGAAGTTATCAGAGCATGAAAAAATGACTCTTCCTCCTGAGATTTTTATCCCAGATTCAACTTTCTCCTACTCCCTGCAGATGCAGATCCCAGAGCAGACTGTCTTTCAGCCTTCATCTTTTGACTAAGATTGTGCACTTTTGTCCTTTTCAAAACTTCATAGTTATCTTAGTGAAATGCAGGAAGAAAGGGGCTAAAATATTACATAGGAATTCTCTACCGAAGATTTTGTACCAAACTATGCTCCTTGGAATGTTCTAGCTGATGCTAACAGGTGTTCCATAGCTCTAAATCACTCTCTTTAAGCCCCCACAGTTTCTATCTGAGCACAGGACACTTTTCCACAGCTACCTGGGCCTGACAGTAGGTTTCCTTCTTGGCTCTCTTGTTCTTGGAGCAGACAGTGATCTGGACCAGTGTGTGAACTTGCGTGGTGCTTTTCCTTTTGTCTTGCCTTTTAGCAGTACTTGGCAGCACGCTTTTCACACGTGTTGTGATCCTCCCACTGGTTTTATTTTTCTTCCTTTAACAGCAATGAGGACAAAATCTAATAAGTTTCTGCGTGTGCACTACGTCAATTCAGTTGTGTCTGACTGTGACCCTATGGGCTGTAGCCCACGAGGCTCCTCTGTCCATGGGATTCTCCAGGCAAGAATACTGGAGTGGGTTGCCATTTCCTTCTCCAGGGGATCGTCCCGACCCAAGGATTGAACCGACGTCTCGTAAGTCTGCTACATCAGCAGGCAGGTTCTTTGCTACTAGTGGCACCTAGAAAGCTTTAATACCTTCCTACCATGTACCACCTCGCTTGTTGCTTTCAGTATGTAACTCTGATGCTGGACTATTCATTCTGATGGGAGTGCGTATGTGTGTGTACTTGTGTGTGTGTGGTATGCAGAGTTGCGGCGGGGGAATGGTCTGTGAAATCAATCCTACTGGTTGCCAGCTGGACATCTGCACATGGCCTTTCTTTGCAGCCGCTGCCCACATTAGAGGTATCACATGCTAAGCCACTTCAGTTGTGTCCAGCTCTTTGTGACCCTTTGAACTAGCCCAGCAGGTTCTTCTGTCCATGGGATTCTCCAGGCAAGAATACTGGAGTGGGTCGCCTTGACCTCCTCCAGGGGATCTTCCTGACATAGGGATTGAATCCACATCTCCTGTAGCTACTGGATTGCAGGCAGATTCTTTACTGCTGAGCTACCAGGGGAGCCTGGAGGTGCCACAGATGTCTGCTAATGATAGGGTGAGAGAAGTTCTATTGTTCCCCTCCTGAAGCCTTGAGCAAGGTTTAACCGGGTTCTTCACTTCAAATTCACCATAATGGAATCCAATCCTACAGCACTGGTGGTGAAGCGCAGGGGCCGGTGCCCGTGCTTTAGCTAGATGTGTGCCATCCCTTAGCTGGAGGCAGGGGGAGCTGAGGGGGGACAAGGAGATTCTCTCACGCTGTGAGGAATATCCCCAAGCCCCCTTTTCCTTCTTCATATTAGTACTTTCCTCTCCTTTCCTGGCCCTTCACTAGGTTCTGTCTCCCGAAGTCTTCATCTCATCTCTATTTCAAAACTGTGGTCCTTCTTCCGGCCATTTCTTGAGTCATGGAAATCTTCAATACTTTGGTCAGTCAGTCAGTCAGTTCAGTCGCTCAGTCGTGTCCGACTCTTTATGACCTCATGAATCACAGCACGCCAGGCCTCCCTGTCCATCACCAACTCCCGGAGTTCACTCAAACTCACGTCCATTGAGTCGGTGATGCCATCCAGCCATCTCATCCTCTGTCGTCCCCTTCTTCTCCTGCCCCCAATCCCTCCTAGCATCAGAGTCTTTTTTGGGTACATCTCAGCAATCCTGGTTCTTGCCATTTCTGCAGATAGGCAGGGGGAGAAGAGCGATGGCTCCTAAAATCTCTCTCTCTCTCTGTGAATATCCATGGCAAT
>NW_011494615.1:4886429-4887006 GCF_000754665.1 Bison bison bison
GTTTATCAAACTAAGACCCCCTACTTCCCCAGAGGGACAATCCCTGCTGGGACCAATCTGACCTTGTTATCAGGGCCAATTTGAATATTATCTGGTCCAAATTCTGACTATAAAACTATGACCACAGAAAAATACTACTTTTTACAATGTAGTCACAATATTCTTCAGTCTCCAGAGAAAGCTTATAGAAAAAAAAAATTATCTCTTTAAAAATTCTTGCCCTGAGGAAATAACTCCTCCTATACCTTTAGACCAGAGCTCTCTGGATCACTTATCTAGACCATCTCTAACTCCTAAAACCAAAAGAAAAAAAAGGGGAACAAGGCCTTTTAAAATCTTATTCCAACCAATTTTTACAACTAGTATTCATAACTAAGTTTGGAAGACAAAGCTATAGGATCTCTTGTGTCTATTTGGATATATGTATGTCTCATCTCAGATCATGGTACCATCACTTCATGGTAGATGGATGGGGAAACAGTGGAAACAGTGTCAGATTTTATTTTTTGGGGCTTCAAAATCACTGCAGATGGTGATTGTAGCCATGAAATTAAAAGACGCTTACTCCTTGGAAGGA
>NW_011494615.1:4887106-4888173 GCF_000754665.1 Bison bison bison
ATGAGGAATCAGAGCTTTGGTACCAGCAGCAGCCCCTTGCACCCATCTGCCTCCTCGGGGAGTGCAGACGCATTTGGGTAAGTCTCTCCCAGTTCTTGAATCTCCAGTCCTGGTTGAGACTCTGAGTTTTATTTGGCTGTGGAGTAGGTTACCTGCCCTCTCCCAGTAGGAAAGATACTGGGAGAGGGCCCGGGTGAAACATCCGGGGCAGACCCACTCATGGTCTAGACACTGAGTGGGGCTTGGTTGAAAGATACAGAGAAATTCCCACCCAGGCAAAGATACTGGGAGCTGGGGGCGGGGGTTGGGTGAAAGATGCCAGGGGAATTAGCCACCCAGTGGAAAGGTACTAGATAAGGGGGCTCGAATGGGGAAAAAAAATTGAGTAATAGCCAGGGCTTGGCTGAAAGATGCCGACAGTTTCACTAGTGATTTTAATTGACAAATTCAGCTTAAAATGGGAAACAGAATCTCTCAAAAACAGACATGAAGGGGTGTCAGAAGGCCAGCCTCTGACTAACACTCTAGCCAGATTCATGTACAATATGTATGGAGCTCATACTTGCAAGTTCCTAGTTATTTGGAGAAATTATACTAAAAGAGACCTCAACCTAAAATGGCCAAACTGGGGTTCTTTCGATATGCCAAAATTGATATTTTTGCACGCACAGTTAGAAAAGGCTGGCCATGTTTACTTTGACTAGTATCTAGAAGCTTCTAAAATAGGAAATGATAGAGTGACTTCTTTGCAGGAAACCAACAAGAAATTGCTTGAAACTATCAAAAAAGGCTGCTAGCACTGACTTTGCCAGGTCGCAAGTCTAGTGGAACTGGAAAGTCACGTTTGGCATTTATGCCACCTGGCTTTTGATTTCTGGGCTTCTCTTTGCCTTTTGTTTCATTTGGAATGTGACTCCTGGCTGGTGAGGTACTGGATTGGTTTGGTTTTGTTGGTTTGGTTTGAGTGCGCAGACATCTGGTACAAATTGCTCCGGCTAATATGGAAATTGCTCACTCTAAGGTACTACACTCCACCTGGGAACCCCTTGGGAAAAAAAAATTTTTTT
>NW_011494615.1:4888273-4888994 GCF_000754665.1 Bison bison bison
TATCCATGGCAATCTGTGCTATGAGGAACATTTTGCTTTTCCTCTGATATCTAGATAGCTCCAGAACTTCAAGGAACGCTAGCTGTCTTGCATTTGGAGGGTGCCTGCTGTCAACTATAAATTGGCACTTACCAAGAGCATTGCCAAAGACTGAACAACAAAGGCTTTTGCCATCTGCCTCTACTGAGATTGAGCCCCATGCTGCTATAGGAGTTGACCTTCAGTGACCCCTGAGGGAGTGCAGGGTGAAGGGAGGCACTCTGTGCTCCAGGGAATCTGGTGGGACAGCTCTTTAGATAGTTGGATGTTTTTAGGGACAGATTTTATGATCTCAATCCTGGCATCTCCTCGCATCTAGAGAAGCACTAAATCCCTTCATGGTGACGTCAGATCCTCATGACTAACAAAAAACCTTTTGTAAAATGAGTGCTTCATGGTATTGAACTCCCCCTTCACCAAAACCTTATACTGACTTTCCCCCACTGCTGCTTTGGAGCAGTCTCTCAGAGCCCTCTGAGAGGCTGCCTCCCAGGCTTGCAGTCCTCATTTTGCCCCAAATAAAACTTAACTCACAACTCTCAAGCTGTACATCTTTTTTAGTTGACAGTTATGGCGACAGTTATGGTGACCCAGAGGGGACTTCCTTCCTTTGACTGGACTCTATGAGGAATCCGAGCTTTGGTACCAGCGGCGGCTCCTTGCACCAATCTGCCTCCTCAGG
>NW_011494615.1:4889135-4908897 GCF_000754665.1 Bison bison bison
TGCTGGGAGGGATTGGGGGCAGGAGGAGAAGGAGATGACAGAGGATGAGATGGCTGGATGGCATTACCGACTCGATGGACATGAGTTTGAGTGAACTCTGGGAGTTGGTGATGGACAGGGAGGCCTGGCGTGCTGTGATTTATGGGGTCGCAAAGAGTCGGACACGACTGAGCGACTGAACTGAACTGAACTGAACTGATGTCTCAGTGTGTGTCTTTGTTTTTTTGAATAATATTGCTGAGATTAGTTTGTAAATGAGCTCTAATTGAACTGACCTTAAAAAAAAAAGTAAGCACTTACAAATCAAATAATTCTAAATATAAGAGAAATTAACCTAAATGAATTTCAGGTTCATGTGAACTGGGAAATATTCAGTATTAAATACCTGATATTAATGTTTGTTGATCTAACTAATGTGGACATGTCTAAGAGTAATTAATATTAAGCAGAATATTTTCATTGTACCTAGGCTTAATATAAGTTAAATATTATATCTGTTACAAGCTTGTCAGCAAGGAAATTACCTTGAGTGAAGAAACTTCTAAAAAATGTAAATGAGATTATGAGCCTTTAGATAAACTCTATTAAGAATAATTATGCTTTAGGAATATCTGTCTAAAATAGTCTCTCCAGATTGGGGTAACTTGAACTTCTAAGGGTTGTGCTGAACTAAGTGTTGGAAGTATATTGAATAGCTATTTCCAAATAAAATAAGATTTTGAAACATTTACTGTCCTAATTTCCTCTTACAGAGAAACTAAAGAGGTTTGGGATTTAAAAAAATGAATGATGTTCGGTGCCATCCTAAAATGTTCTAAGAAAGCAAAGGTTTTAGAAATTATCACTGATGTTTATGTTCACCAATCTAATAAAATGCTAATATGTAAGTCAGTTCTTGGTTGCTTAAGGGTAGTAGGAAGTGTGTTTTCAGGAAAGAAGGTATGAGGAATGGAATTGCATTTCGTGAAGGGAAAAGGAAGTAAGCCTGACTTACAGGCGGGTTTTTAGGATGGAAGAACACAGCCATGGGTGCAGAAAGTGATAAGGTTGTGAAAAGTGAACCATGAGGAAAGAGTTTGTACATGGTTAGGACCAAGTTTAAAATAAAGTTAAATTTACCTTTTAAATAAAGTAAGCTGGTGCAAGACCTTGAATTTAGCTTTTCTCTCTGTTAAGAGGACATCTTTTCTTCAGATATTGAACAGCCTTTGATAATAGATTTAAGTTTCTTTATCTCTTAAACGACCTGTTCTGAAATCCTTTATTGTTACTTTGGCTAAGTGAATAGCTACTGGTTCACAATGACCTATAGTCCTATCTGACTGAGTATTCTAAACCTTTTTGATATTTGTTGACAAAACTTCTTAAATCACTCTAATGAAGATTTCTAGCTAACTTTGGGATGCTTTAGAGGGCCCCTGAAACATCCAAGAGATTTAATACACGAATTAGGTTCACTTTGCATACAGAATTACACGGGGAGTATTGTCAAGTGAGTAATAAGTCTCAGGTTACAGTGTATGGTAAATGTTACTAATATAGATATCCTAGAAACTGTATGGAGTTCCTAAAATTCTGATGCGTTTGGGTAAAATGTTATCAGGCATAATTCTAGTTGCTATCTCAAAATATTGTCATAGCACTAACCAAGTTTCGCAAAAATACTTCCTCTTCAAGATTTATAGACAGGAGTTTTGGATAAATACGTTTCTGAATTGGGTAAGGATTCTAATGGAAAACCTGATGACTTCACAAAGGTTAACAAAAGGCTGAATGAACTGGTGAATATGCTTATAACCTTTAAGGTTTCTATGTTAAAGATTACTGATTTGAATCTGTGTTTTCCAGGTGTGAAGACACACCTTCCCCTCAAGCTAATTATGACAGTAATTTGGTAAAATTGTATTTTATAAACAAATTGAAACATTTATCTTTTCTATCTGAACTCTCCAGAGATTGGAAGCTCTTACATTTCCAGTAACTTTATCAGATAAGTTAGGAAGATTATCTCACTAACAGGTACAGAAATCTCAAGGAATTTTGGAGACCTTGAGAAGGGAGGAATTTACTTTAGATCTGTTAGGCAAAATCTGTGATAAGCCTTTGGCATGACTTTCCTAGCCCTGAAAGAAAGAAAGAAAGAGAGAAAGAAAGAAAAGAAAGTGAAGTCGCTCAGTCGTGTCTGACTCTTTGCGACCCCATGGACTGTAGCCTACCAGGTTCCTCTGTCCATGGGATTTTCCAGGCAAGAATACTGGAGTGGGTTGCCACTTCCTTCTCTAGGAGATCTTCCTGACCCAGGGATTGAACCCCGGTCTCCTGCATTGTAGGCAGATACTTTACCATCTGGGCCTTCAGGGAAGCCTATACCTGTGGTGGATTCATTTTGATATTTGGCAAAACTAATACAATATTGTAAAGTTTAAAAAAAAAATTTAAATAAAAAAAAAAAGAAAAAAAAAGTTCAGTCTGAGACTCTATAAAGTCTCAGCAAAGCAAAAAAGTCTATGATCATTTATGGTTATATAAATCACCAGGCCAAGTTTATTGGGACCAGATCTATATTACAAACAAGTCTTAATATGGTTATATTTGGTAAAAATGATGGTGATTTTAGGGAGAAAAAGATGTTTCAATGAATGTTAAATCGTAGTTTGTTAATGGAGGTCTGTATCCACTAAGAATCATTTCCTGGATAGTTCTTTGCTGTTGGGGTATATTAATATAAAATTTAATTGAATTATTAAAGGACACTCTAGGGTTGTTTCTGAAGCTTATCTCAGTAATCTGTCTTTGGATGAAGATCAGATGCTTCATTCATGACCTGCAACCAAGACTGGAAAAGACAAATTAAAGAACTGTCTCCAACCTGGATGGAAGGACCTTTCTATCAGGTACTCAAAATTAGCTCATGCCCAGTGAAATTGATGAGAAATTGACTCTTGAATTCACTCCCATTCCCAAAGGCCCCTAAGCTGGACTGGTCTATGGAGAGGTCTGTTGACCTCAAACTCACCTTCCTCAAACAGAGGAAACTACACCACACTAGGAGAAGAAGACAACATCAGAAGTAGATAGCTTGCCTAAGATGCTGATCTGACTTGTGTGATCATTTATAATGTTTTCTTGATTACTTGGACCAATGCCTATCAATCAAATGTTTTTTATCATGGACATGATTCTGTGCTAGTTTAAAACTCAATCCAAGTGTTGGGTTGTGGCCAATTACCTGTGTCTAGAACATCTGGGTTACCTTGGTGGATTTCTGTTCTCTAGGGCTCTGATTGGATACCCCCTAGAAAATTTATTTTAGGTGAGGGTTCAGTCCTGTTCTGTCTATTCATGATATTACTAGATGAGATCCTCTCACCTGGCCAATTAATAATACGTGCTCTCATGCTGGCCATAGATTTAAGTTTTCGCTTATGGTCATTCAAACTCAATCGGAGTGATGAGCTAAGTCTCAATAAAAAAAATTAACCTCTCATCTATTGAAAGGAAAATGCCCACAACTGTGGAGTGGATCTACATGGTTAACACCAGGCTATGGTCATTTAAGTTTAAAATCTCCTCTATGTTGGGAAGGGTTAAATCATACTAAAAATGATCGACCTGGTAATTATGAGACAAGGCTGGGTGCTTTATGAACTATGTCTATTATTACCCTTAGAGAGAGTGATTAGTATGGAACTCAATGGATTTGTGGTACTAATTTATGACCTTCACCTCTACATGGATGGATATGAAGGTGTAGCCTGGGATTCTCATGGATTTAAGGTCATACGTTTTAACAAATTAGAGGTAACCTCAACCAATCTACCACTGGTATGATCCCAGTGGGTCAAGGATCTGTATTCTACTGGTATGACCATTTAGCAGCTTTTGTGTGTGTGTGCCTTCAATGGGGTTAGAGGATGTAATCGGCCATATTGAAGCCTTAACAACTTTCATAAGGTTTAAATGATAGTAACTGGGCTATCAGTTTACTGAATTCTGAGATCTCTAAGATGAGAAAGGCAGTGCTACACAACTATAAGGCCCTTGATACCTTACAGCATCTCAGGGAGATATCTGTGCTACAATTCAAAGTTAATGCTATATTTTCATTCCTGGTAAATCTTTTCATGTAACACATTTGATGAACCATACGAAAAATCAGATTTCTGCTTTAAATGACCCATTCCCTAGTCTTGACAACCTTTTAGGAAACTGGTTTGGTGTGGGAGGCTCATGGCTTAAATATTTACTTTTAATTCCACTAATGTTATTAACTATATTATTTGTATTTTGCCTCTTTCACAAGATTATTGTTTCTTGTATTACCAAGTGTATGACTGAGCCGCCAACAAAAATAATGATTACACTTGAAGCAGTTGATCAAATGTATAGCTCAATATTTGATCAACGATTGTAATAGTATAAGTCTAGATATGGGAAGATGTAACAAAAGGGAATACTTTTCTGGACCATAACTAGAAGACAGGTGTCCAGAGGTTTTTGTCTATTAAGACCTAGTCCAGTAATAGCACAGTGAGTGGCCTATCAACAAAAACCTTCTTCAGAACTGGGAATGAGCCTTCCCAGCAACACGGGACAAAATGGCCATGAAACGCCCCCCAAAGTATGGTCGGATTTATGACCACAAGGGGGCCATGTCAGCTATAAATTGGCACTTACCAAGAGCACTGCCAACAACTGACAACAAAGGTGTTTGCCATCTGCCTCTATGGAGACTGAGCCCCACGCTGCTATAGCTGTCGACCTTCAGCGACCCCTGACGGAGTGCAGGGTGGAGGGAGCACTCTGTGCTCCAGGGAGTCTGGTGGGACAGCTCTTTAGATAGTTGGATGTTTTTAGGGACAGATTTTATGATCTCAATCCTGGCATCTCCTCGCATCTAGAGAAGCACTAAATCCCTTCATGGTGACATCAGACCCTCAAGACTAACAAAAAACCTTTTGTAAAATGAGTGCTTCATGGTATTGAACTCCCCCTTCACCAAAACCTTATATATTGACTCTCCCCCACTGCCGCTTTGGAGCAGTCTCTCAGAGCTATCCGAGAGGCTGCCTCCCAGGCTGCAGTCATCATTTTGTCCCAAATAAGACTTAACTCACAACTCTCAAGTTGTACATCTTTTTTTAGTTGACACTGCCAATACTTGATGTTTGCAAAAACTTATGGGCCACATTGTGCAGAAAGTTTTTTCCTCCTTTCTAACGCTGGCTTCAGGGACGAAGTCCCCATTCCAGTTATCTGTATGTGTATAACAAATCACTCCCAAATCTAATGACTTAAAAACATCTTTATCTTGTTCATAAATCTTACATTTGGGCAGAGCTCAGCCTGATGACTGCCGCTCTGGGTTGTCTGGGTTGTTTGCTGCTGCAGTAATGCGTGGCCTCACACTGGGTTTCTTCGGGATCATGGCCTCAGAGTAGATCAACTTACACAGTGGCTCAGGGTTCCCAGGGGTAGAGATCCAAGAGATCAAGGCAGAAGCTTCAGGGACTTTTCTGACCTAGCCATGGTTGTCACGCAGGATCACTTCTGCTGCATTCTGTTGGTCACAGAAGACCAGCCCTGATTCAGTGTGGGAGGGGAACTACACAAAGGCAAGACTATCAGGAAGCAGACATCAACCATGAATATTTATTGGAAGAATAGATGCTGAGGCTGATGCTCTAATACTTTGGCCACCTGATACGAAGAACTGACTCATGAGAAAAGACCCTGGTGCTCCTTGGAAGAAAAGCTATGACCAACGTAGATAGAATGTTAAAAAGCAGAGACATTACTTTGCCAACAAAGGTCCATCTAGTCAAAGCTATGGTTTTTCCAGGAGTCATGTATGGATGTGAGAATTGGACTATAAAGAAAGCTAAGCACCAAAGAATTGATGCTTTTGAACTGTGGTGTTGGAGACTGAACACCACAGAGAGTGCTGAGTCCCTTGGACTGCAAGGAGATCCAACCAGTCCATCCAAAAGGAAATCAGTCCTGAATATTCATTGGAAGGACTGATGCTGAAGCTGAAAACCCCAATACTTTGGCCACCTGATAACAAAGAACTCACTCATTGGAAAAGACCCTGATGCTGGGAAAGACTGAAGGTGGGAGGAGAAGGGGACAATAGAGGATGAGATGGTTGGCTGGTACCACCAATTTGATGGACATGAGTTTGAGTAAGCTCCGGGAGTTGGTGATGGACAGGGAAGCCTGGCGTGCTGCAGTCCATGGGGTCACAAAGAGTCGGACACGACTGAGTGACTGAACTGAACTGAGGATGTGACAAAACTGTACCCCAAAGCTTCAGTGGATGTTCCACTAGAAAGAAGAGATCAGGACACATGTTTTCTGTGCTCCTTCCAGCCACTGTGTTGTCTTTATTAGATGGGATTAAGAGGCAGAGAGCATTTGTATTTATTCCCTTCAATGGACTGGCAGTCACGTTATCCGCCCTGGCTCTTGAAGAATCCGTCTTGACTCTGCACACTCAGTTTTCACATTGTATCAGAGACGGAGGACACTCTGGATGCTGGCTTTGAAATGAGAGTAAGGCATCCAAACTACTGTGGAAGCAGCAGCCATCCTGTCTCAGCTCCTAACTTCACACTGAGCGGTGAAAAAAGAAATGAATGGAGACAGACGGTGCTTTGGTTTGGGAAATAACGTTTACATGCACAGGATGCATCCACTTAAGTCTTTTAAAAACCAATTGTTCTAATGACTTTATTGCTCTATAACAAAATAAACCAAACTGACATTGATTCCAAGGTCGCTGAACCGAAGTTTAACTGTATTAATAAGATGCGAGTCTGAATGCTAGTAGGAGGCTGGAGGAGGAAGGCATCACAGTATATTGTGTTCTTGTAAACAGTGGTACATACAGAGTAAGAGGGACTCCTCTAGTTGATGCTAAATAGGACCAAGGGCCTCTGCTTGCAGAGGGATGAAGCATTATGGATTACATTCCATTTTACATCTGCTGGGGCAAAATATCCTGCCCTAAAGAAGAATGGATTCCAATCTGGCTACTTTTCTCCTAAGATGCTGTTTCTGTTTCTTCTCCATGATTCCGGTTCCCTGGAAGGTGGGCTCAGCCTCCAAAAGGGAGTCCTACGGGATGGCAGGAGGGGGAACTTCCCCCAATACAGAAGATGTCAAATGAAGATGAAGCTCTCACAGACTTTCTGCACATTCACGTCCCCAGCTCCATCTCCTCGGGGAAAGGATTTCATCATCGAAAGGAAGGGGCTGCATAGCATCAATAAATAAGAGCTCTCTGCCCTACCTTCCCCCGCTTGACCCAGCATCTCCATGCTTCATAGCCTACATCCGGTAATGAGTGGCAGGAGCGACTGCCTGACGGCAGTTCCGGGGCAGATCCGGTCTTCAAGTTGCTGCCACATCAGCTTAGCCTGCATACCTTAACACACACCACCAGGATGTACGCTGAGGACAGAAATTTGGCTGGATTGTAAAGTGGCAGTGGGGGTCTGTGGGGAGCACTGGCATGTTAGGGGTTAGGGAGTAGGGCTTCCTGCTGCTCTGCAGAAAGACTGCAGGGCTCTCACATGTGACGATGCTGACTGGTGGGAACTGGGGACAAAGGTCTGGAACCAGAATCACACTTGGCTATGTGGATCCGAGCCTCACCCTGAGGCCACCCCACAGACTGGAGCGCCCTCCAGAGGGTTAACTTACACCACATGGAGAGGGAGGGAGCCGAGTTCTGGGGACAACAGTGGTTACCACCTGCTGGGTACTGCACTTGGCTCCACAAGCCGAAGCTCTCAGCCTCACCCCCACCTTGGGCAGCCTGGACGTGCTGTGCCATGGGCTCCCTGCCTTGAGGCTGTTCCCCTACAGTCTCAGACCCTTGAGTCTCGTCTCACTGTTTCCTGGGTAGCTGGTCAGCACGGCAGCTCCTCTGGGTTAACACAGTGTGAGATGAGGCATCACCCCAGGGCTTGCCGACTTCAAAAGGAGGGGCCAGCAATCAGATGTTTTCTAGAACATCGAGGGGGACCAGGCCTCTCTTCTTTCCACTGAGCACTCTGATAAAGCCGTCTTGTTCTTCTTCAGAAGCCACACAGATCTGAATAAAAGGAAGGAGAAAAAAAGACACGTGTGAAAAGGAAAGAAGCCAGAACCCGCGGCTTGTATCACTGCTGGCTGAGGTCAGCCGACACCAAATTGGAAAAGAGGGACTGGTTTAGGGAAATTGTGGCTTGGACAGAAAAATATTTGATAAGAAATTAGGTACCACCCTGGGTTTGGAACTAGATCCAGGCATGCAATGTTTTCTGAGATTCAGCTTTATGAGTGAGGATCAGTAAAGCAGGACTGGAGGTGATGATTCTGTGTTCCCTTCTCAAGTGTCCCTGTTGAGAGACCCCAGAAGGACGGAATAACGTTTAGCACAGAGCCTAGCATGCGCCACTCACTGAGTCTTGATGCATTATTTTACAATCCAAAATAACAGCCACCACTTAGAGGGCTCCTGTCATATACCCGGAAGTTTATACGTAAAATATCAGGAAGTCAAAGGAAGTGATTTCATTCCTTGTCCCAAACAAACAGACTCTAATATCTTGCATACTTTGGGGCTTCCCAGGCGGCACAGTGGCAATGAATCTGCTTGCTAATGCATGAGACACAAGAGATGTGGGTTTCATCCCTGGGTTGGGAAGATCCCCTGGAGAAGGAAATGGCAACCCACTCCAGTATTCTTGCCTGGAGAATCCCATGGACAGAGGAGCCTGGCAAGCTACACTCCATGGAGTTGCAAAGAGTTGGACGTGACTGAGCACACACACACTCATTTTGTGTATATTTCAGAGCAGGATTGCTTACACTAGACTTTAAAAGGAGGTGGTTAATATCCACTTGGGTACTTTGTCATTCACCCTTTACATGACATTGAAGGGCATGGAAGGGCTTCCCTTGTGGCTCAACTGGTAGAGTCTGCCTGCAATGCAGGAGACCTGGGTTCAATTCCTGGGTTGGGAAGATCCCCTGGAGAAGGGAATAGCTACCCACTCTAGTATTCTGGCCTGGAGAATTCCCTGGACTGTATAGTCCATGGGGTCACAGAGTTGGACACAACTGACTTTCAAATGGAATGGAAGGGTGGGTATGTTCCAGCTGTAAGTGAGAAGTGGTTTCAAAGAGCTGTTACTGTGTTGTGAGTTTCTCCTGTTGAACTTGCTCCCAAGGGTGGTGGGTTGTGTCTTAGGCTGAATTCCCTAGGAACAGAGCTTGAGATAAGAATCCTTGCACAAGTGACCTGCCGTGGGAGTGCTCTGGGGAGGTGGGAAGTGAGGGAAACAGGATAGGGCAGGAGACGGAGCTGGAAAGCTTATGGGCTCAGCTGGACGTGAACCTCAGCCTGATCCTACAGCAACCTCCAGAGTTTTAACTGTGTCATTGACTCCCTTAGAAGCAAGGGGTCTGGCAATTTGGACCACATGTTGATATAGATATCACTGTTGAGTGAGAAGCATAACCTCTCTGGGGGATTCGCTGGAGAAAGGGCAGCTATGAGTTGTTAGTCATTGACATGGCAACTAGAAGATGGTGCCCCCATCTAGTGAAGGAGATGCAGACAGGGCTTCAACAGAAACCAACAGAGTGGGCTCTTCTTTGACACAGAATAAGGAGATTTATAGTTACATATCAGGATACTTAGAGAGCTTGATGTGTGACTCCTGATGCTGGGGGCACACCATGGACTGGTGCCAGCTTCATGTTTCAAAAATCTCCTACCTGTGGGTTAAGTGCCCTACTTGGCTCCATCCAATGTTGGGCCTATCTGGCTAAAGTCCTACAGTCTAACTCACTTCTGAGAGCACATATGCTAATAAGGTTTCCTCTTGCATTGCCTTCAAGCTAGTGTGTGCGTACATGCTCAGTCACTTCAGTCCTGTGTTAGACTCTTTGCAGCCCTATGGACCGTAGCCTGCCAGGCTCTTCTATCCATGGTATTTTCCTGGCAAGAATACTGGAGTGGGTTGCCCTGCCTTCCTCCAGGGGATGTTCCCAACCCAGGGATCGAACCCATGTCTCCTGCATCTTGGGCACTGCAGGTGGATTCTTTACCTCTGAGCCACTTGGGCAGTCCTGCCTCCACGCTCGTCAACATTTAAATATGCTGCCACTTACAGCAGATGGACAGTCATTTTATTTCAAAACATTTCTTGCCTAGAACTCTTGAATTCAGTCTTCCTCTCAAAATACCTGGGAAAAGATAGGGAATTGGAGTTGGAGAAGAAGTGTTGAAATACTGAACACTCAGACTGACAACCATTCCAGAAGCTGAAATTTCTCTAAGACCTTTGGAGGGGAGCTCAACTGATGACAGGAGCAAGTTGTGCTGCTGGACTACGGATAAATCTACCAGACTAAAAGATGCCACAGACATGCTTGGCTGACATCAACAGTCATCACTGCCCTCTTCCCACGCAGCAGAGTGGGGACTTTTGTTCTGCTGTTCATCTGTAGCCTGCAGGACTCAGATAAATCCTAATTGGTCCAAATGTGTTTCTGTCCTCTGTGCCAGCGATTCTCCTCGTGGTTCCCATGGGACTCGCTCTAGCCAATGAAACAGGAAGGACTATCTGCTTGGAAACTTCTGGGAAGATTTGTTTTTTTCTTGTAAGAAATGCACTGGGAAGAAAAATCTCTTTCTTCGGGCAAGGATTCTTGGAGGGCCTGCAACCCTCTGTGACCACTAGGGGAGGTGGCTAGCATTTCAACATTAGCATAACAGAGGGATGGAGGAATCCAGATCCTTGATTCTGGGATCAAACTGCTGAATTACAAATCCAAGAACTGCCCTGTATCCAGATCTCTTATTATCCTAGTAAAACACCTTTGGAAGTCGCCTCAATCGGAGTTTTGCAACTTGAGATATGTATTGGTTTACTACTGCTGTCCTAACAAATGACCATGAACTCAGTGGCTTTCAACAACACAATCCAATATGTATACCTATAGCTGACTCACTTTGTGGTACAGTAGAAATTAAGACAATGTTGTAAAGCAACTATACTCCAATAAAAATTAATTTAAAAAATAAAAAATATCAGGGCTACCGGAACAAAACAGAACACCCCAACAGTCTGGTGTCACAGCTTTCTAAGTCCTATATCTGGTGGGCTTGGCTAATTTTCTCTGCTCTGGGCTTCACAAGGCCAATGTCAAGGAGTCGGCAGGTCCTATTCCCCCTTCTTCCCTCCCGTTTCTCTACGAGAGAATCCCGTCCCAGGCTCATTTAGGTTGTTGCTGCATTTAGTTACTTGCAGTTGTGGGCCTGAGGTCCCGATTTCCTTGCTGGCTGCCAGCCCGGGTCACTCTCAGTTTCTAGAGGCCACTTGAACTCCCTGACTTGAGGCCCCTTCCTACATCTTCATCCAGCAAGGGCGGGCTGAGTCCTTCCCACACTTAATCTCTCTCTGACCTACCCTTCTGCCTCATCTCTCTTCTACCCTCTTTTGCTGCATCTCTCTGGCTCCCGGAAGCTACGTTTCACTGCCTTTAAGGGCCCAAGTGATTAGATTTGGCCAATTTAGACAGTCCAGGCTACCCCCTGCCACAGGGTCCATAACCTGCGACATAATCACGTCTGCCAAGTTGCTTTTGCACATGAAACAAATCTAGATTGGTTTCCTGTGGTTGCTGTAACAAATTACAGTAAGTCCCCTAAATGCAAACCAGTTCCATTCCAACCCGTCTGTAAGTCCAAGTTGTTCATAAGTCCAACAAAGTTAGCCAAGTTACCCAACTAACACAGTCAGTTATATAGTACTATACTGTAAAAGGTTTATAATATTGGGTTAGGTAAAATGTACCTTCAGTTTTTAAGTAAAAATAAAAGACAGTTTTCATTTTCACCAAGAACTTTATTGAACAACATATTCACCATTTTGTTCCACTACCGTCTACCTCCATCCTTCCAAAACTTTTTATCTTTTTGAGCAAAGAACTATTCCAGGTGCCTTTTACAGTCTTTCCATGAACTGAACTTTTTATCCATTACGAGAATCTTATAAAGACTGAAATAAATAGACATCTGAAGGCGCGGTGTCTTGTGAACACAGCAGATGAATCATAACTTTCCAGCCAAGCTGCAACAGTTTTTACCTGGTTATCAAAGAAATATGCAGTCTTGCATTATCCTGTTGGGAGACTGAGTTTTCTGTTGACTAATTTCAGATGCTTTTCATCGAGTGCTGCTTTCATTTAGTCTAACCGGGAGCAGTACTTGGACTTAATTGTTTCTTTTTCTTGGAGGAGCTCATAGCAGAGGAGTCTCTTCCAACCCACCATATACAAACCATCACCTTCTTTGAATGAAGAGCAGCCTTAGGTGTGGTTGGTGGTGGTTCACTATCTCTTCCATTCTACATTATTGTACAGTATCCACTTCACTGCCCATCACAATTTGTTAATGGGACGTTTTTGTTACTTTTAAGAAGAGAATTGTATGTGGAAATATGGTCAAGGAGGTTTCTTTCACTTAACTTATGTGGAACCCAAAATTCAAAGTGATGAACATCACCAAGCTGGTGCAAATGATTTTCAATGCTCGATTTGGATATTTTGTGTAGGTTGGCTATCTCCCAAGTGGTGTAACATTGACTGTTCTCAATTAGTGTCTCGATCTGATCACTATCAAGTGCAACTGGTCTACCATCGTCTAGCGAGGTATCTCTGGGACAAAACTTTGCAAAGCACTTTTGGAGCTTTTGATCAGTCACAGCATCTTCTCCATACAGTGCACACATCTTTTTTTGCATTTCAGTTGTGTTTTTATCTTCCTTGAAATAATAAAGCATAATATGCTGATAATGTTGCTTTTTACTTCCATCTTCAATATGAAAATGCTACACAAAAATTCACCAATTTTGATTTTTTTAAAAAAATGCATGCTGACATGACAGATGTCACACTATACAATCTAACAAAATTGTTTTGAATGAAGTTAAAGACAACTAAGCACTACTAGACCCAACTTATGAAAAAAACAAAAGGAACTTTTGGGCCAACCCAATACTTCCCATGCAAATAACACATAAAAAAAGAAACACAAAAAATAAAGAGGACATTTTTACAGGACAGTACCTTGAAAAGTACAGCAGTACAGTACAACAGCTGGCACTGAGTAAACAGGCAAGAGGAGTTATTGACTAGAGGAGGGAGAGAAGGTGGGAGATGGTAGAGCTGCAGGATCCTCAGCAATAGAGAATGGAGGGCAAGCTGTAATTTCACTCACACCTGACCTTGCTGGCAAAGGTTCTGGTTCCTTGCTGGATTCAATTCTATCTACCCTCTTGAAAAAAATGATCCAGCGGTGTCTGGGAAGTAGTTCTTTTTTCCTCATCATAGATGACACAGTAGCACTGGACTGCACTCTGCACAGCTGCTTCACTTCATGGACCATTCTATGTTCGGGTCCTGCATGTCAAAAGCTAACAGTGCCTCCTCAGATAAAGCAAGCCCCCTTGTCACGTCCTGTGGCGGGAGGTCCTCCGGGGCCTCAGCAGTGTCAGCTACATCACCACTGCTTTTACACGTGTTTCTGGACATCCTGGGTTTGAAATAAAGATACTGTCTTACTGTACTCTATACAGTACTGCACGTAGAGTACACAAATGCACAGCCGCTTGTCGAGGATGCACGCACAGACGATGCACACCAGACACGTGAACTAGTAACTACGTGACTGGACATGTGAACGCACGTTCACATCTTTGAAAGTTTGCAACTTCAAGGTTCCTATGGAGGGGACTTACTGTGCCACGAATTTGGTAAACTAAAACAACACAAATTTATTTTCTTGCAGTTCTGGAGAGCAGAGTCCCCAGATCAGGGTGCTTGCAGGGCTGTGGTCTCTCCAGAGGCTCTAAGTGAGAATCTATTTCCTTGCCTTCAGCTTCTTGAGACCACCTGCATTCCTTGGCTTATGGTCCCTTCCTTTATCTTTGAGGCCAGCAGCACAGCATCTTCAAATTCCTCTTTCTTCCTCTCTCTCTACTTCCATTGTCATCTCCTCTGACTCTGACCCTCCTGTCTCTTATAAGACCCCCTGTGATTACATTAGGTTTACCTGAATAACCTACATCTCAAGATCCTTAACTTAAAGAAAACCTGCTGCAGAGGAAAGAGGGCTGATTGAGGAGAAAACAGTATGGGGGAAAAAACACTAAATTAAAATCAATGTCAGGAGTGATCGAAGTCTGAATAAAAACTTCAGAAAACTGAAATGAAGTGGGGGACTATCTTGAAACATTCTCCTAAGAAGAAGTGAAGTGATAAGTGGGAAGCAATAGAGAGATTAAAACCATAAGGACAAAACTGTAAAACAGATGATTCAACTGAAGAGTTATTAAGCTCCTGAAGGAAGAAGCATTACAATTAAAAGGCAAATGACAAACTGAGGGAAATGTTGGCCACGTATGGCAGATCAGGTGTCAATAGTTTTAAGGGAGAAAAGTTTTTCAGTAGCATAAGAAAGTACATAAACAGATTATTCATAAAGAAATACAGGGGCTTCTCTGGTGGTCCAGTGGTTAGAAACCTGCCTTGCAAAGCAGGGGACATTGGTTGAATCTCTAGTCTGAGATGATTCCACATGCTGCTGGACAACTAAGCCTGTGTACCCCAACTACTGAACGCATGCTCCAGAGCCTGCAAACCGCAGCTACTGAGTCTATGTGCCACAGCTACTGAAGCCTGAGCGCCCCGGAATCTGTGCTCCGCAACAAGAGAAGCCACTGCAATGAGAAGCCCAACTAGAAGCCTGCAACTAGAGAGCAGCCACCACATAGCAACAAAGACCCATCACAGCCAAAAATAAAAATAAATACATTCTTTTTAAAAAAGAAATACAAATGCCCAATACATACATGATAAATTTCAACTTCCCTAACCATCCAGGAATTAAGGATTAACATGAACTATTACTCACTTCTAAAAATGACAGATATTGTTTGTATGCTACACAAATATATAATAAACAGTAATACTCAGTTCTGGCAAGGATGTGGTAACCTGAATGTTCTCATAAATAGCTGATGTGGGTGTAAACTGGCATAAACTTCTGGGAGGCAGTATGTATCAAGAACTGGAAAAATGGTTTTCTGGTTTTCCTGTAAATTCTAAAGTATTTTCTAAAGAAGGAGTCAGAGTTATGGAGAAAAAAAACTTTTTAGAGGTGTTCATTGCAGTTATCCATAATAGTTTTTTAAAAATTCTGAATATCCAGTCACAGAGGAATACTAAATACTTTATGTACATCTTGTACAGCTGGCAAACTTTTTCTGTAAAGGACTAAATAGTAAATATTTGGAGGCCTTGTGGTCTCCACTGCAATGACTCAACTTAGCTGCTGCTGTATGAAAGCAGCCATAAGCAATGCGTAATGAATGAATGCAGCAGTGTTCTCATAAACTTGTTTTAAAAACAGGGCCAGTCTGATGCAACCTTTGATCTATATGATGATATGTTATATAATTGCTAAAACCTGTGTTTTGATAAACATTTAATAACTAAGTTAATAAAAGTTGGGAAACTAAATAGAATATGATATCAAAATAAGAAAAGTTTGGTGGGAAATAACACAAAGGTATTTATGTTGATCATTGCTTGATGGTTGAACTACCTTGATCTTGGTTTTCTTCTTTATAATTTTGGGGGGTATTTTCCAAATTTTCTCCACAATAAATGCATTTCAGTTTTATAATCTAAAAATGATTTATCCATTAAAATGATTTCATAGAACATAAGAATCAATTAAAATAGTTCTCCAGGGATGATGGAATCATGGATTAATTAAAAAATAGTTTTATGGTATTTAAGTTGATCTCATAAAGATAGTTTTTAAATTTCAAAAATGAGGAAAACATACTTTTGTGTCAGTGCAAACTCTAGATATGTTCTCGACAAAAGGATAACTTAATTCTATTTGTAGCAAAAGTTCTGTGGAAACAATAATGTAATAATTGTAAGACAAATGAACCCCAGAGGCAGAAATGTGATTTAATCACAGAGATGTGTTACATTTGTTTTCAGAATCAAATTTCTTCTATTTCCCTGCTAATGACCGTTTGTCTCTTTATATTTTTAGACTTATAAATAGCATGCTATTTTCTGATGTTTGCTGCTGTTGTTTTAGTTGCTAAAGTTGCATCTGACTCTTTTGGGACCCCATAGCCTGTCAGACTCCTCTGTCCATGAAATTTCCTAGGCAAGAAGAATACTGGAGTGGGTTGCCATTTCCTCTTCCAAGGGATCTTCTTGCTCCAGGGATTGAACCTGCATCTCTTGCACTGCAGGCAGGTTCTTCACCCCTGAGCAACCAGGGAAGCTTTCTGATGTTTATTAGGTGATTTCTCGGGAGGCCTTGGCCGCTGCAGATGGATGTCCCATTTAGGCAGCAAGGGTAATGACTCTGCTCAGCACTGATCCGTGGTGGCCGGGCACTGTGCTGGCACTTCACCCAGGTGATAGACGTGACTCTCATCTCCATGCCGAGAGGCAGACACTGCTGTGCCGATCTTACAGATGAGAACACTGACATTCAGAGGTGATTTTTGCCAAAATCACACAGGATATAGACCATTTCTGTATGACACTGGAATCTGTGCTTTTGCTACTACAGTGAACTCCCCTCAATCAATAAGCAAGTTTCAAACTTTTACACCTAAAATAGTTTAAGACACTAAAGTGGAGATAAATTTAAATTTTTTCTCAATAATTGATTTTTTTAAAATGTAATTTTCTTTCAGGGGGCTGATATTTCCAAAAATTGCTTGCCACATTGATGACAGAGACTGAAAACAGAGAGTCTGTGTAGAAGCAAAGAGACCTCAGTGCATTTTGCTGATGCAAAATGCTGGAAATAAAAATGCCTTCAGTTGTCACAGAACTACTAGAGGACACAAAAGTGAGAAATGGAAATGAAGGTCATTCTCGAATTTTAGCTTTGATAGAACACTCAGGAAGTCTGTAAAAAAAGACTAATTCCCTGCCTTTGCCCTGAAGGTTTCTGCTTTGGCAGATCTGGGGTGGAGTCAGAAATCAGCATTTTCAACAAGCTCCCAGGTTATTCTGATTCAGATGGTGCAAAGGCCACCCCTTAGAAATATCAGGCTAGACAACTATCAGAGGTTATAGAACTTTCCTACAATTATGGGTAGATCCATGTGGTTTCAGATTCAAGCTGAAATGCTGTGCTGGGTCTTGAAGATGTCTCATTAAAGATGCTAGGTGGTTTGTCTCTCCCCTGCCCCAGCAGGTTGTCAGCTCAACCATGAGAGTGGAAGACACATATATGAGCTCATCTCCGGAAAAAAATTGGGGGTTGGGGGGATATGGTCCAGAGATTGGCGGAAGTCATTGACTGAGCAGCTGTTCCACTTCTGGAAATTGATCAACTTAAGCACATTGTAACTTGCCTTCTGGTTGTTTTCTTGCCATTCCCTTCTCCAGGGGATTTTCCCAACCTGGGTCTCCTGCATTTCAGGCAGATTCTTTACTCTCTGAGCTACCAGGGAAGCTCTATTTATATTTTAGTAACATAAAATAATGTTTAATGTCAAATGGGGAAGCACAAGATTATTCTGAGAAGAAAAATCAAACAAGCTAGCAAAATTACATAATAATGCTTTGCCAATAAAGACGAACATCCTTCCTGGATGTATTTCATTCAGAAGACTTTCCAGATTTTGTAACAGGAAGGATACAGTTGAGTAATCTTGGAGAAGTTTGAGACATTGACATGGAATCCAGACAGGAAATGTGACCATTTGCTTTGTGGGGTGTGTATGGCGTTAGAGATGGGGTCTCAGTCTGATGTGGGTGATTCCATTGTCTGGAATCAAGAGTGACTCACTAAGGCTTCTGTGGCTTCTGTATGAGCAAGAATTTGTTCTCAAGGGTCCTTCTGGTCCTAGGATGCTTGTCTTCCCTGGGAATTGACTATGCAAAAGGCACTTTGCATTCTGAGTTTGTTCATCATCCAGGGCACATGGCTCAGTGGAAGGCATTGACTTGAAGCTTGCAGGTCTATCTTTAAGTTCCAGCCTGGCCACATGCCAGGTTTTTGCCCCTGAGCAAGGCACATCACCTCTATGAGCCATTGTTTCCTCATTTATAGGGCATGTGTAAAACTTCAACAAATAAAATATATTGGGTTGGCCAAAAGGTTTGTTGGATTTTTTTCTATATGATGGCTCTAGTAGCATTTAGTTGTCTTTAACTTCATTTGAAACAATTTTTTTAGATTGTATTGTGACATCTATCATATCAGCATGCATTTAAAAAAACTTATCAAAATTAGTGAGTTTTTGTGTAGTTATTTTAATATTGAAGACAGAAGGAAGAAGCGACATTTTTATTATGCTTTATTATTTCAAGAAAGGTAAAAATGCAACTGAAGCAAAAAAAGATTTGTGCAGTGTATGGAGAAGGTGCTGTGACTGGTCAAATGTGTCAAAAGTGATTTGAGAAGTTTAATGCGAGAGATTTCACGCTGGAGGATGCTCCACAGTTAAGGTAGTGGAACAAAATGGTGAATACATTGTTCAATAAAGTTTTTGGGGAAAATGAAAAATATGTCTTTTATTTTTACTTAAAAACCAAAGGAAATCTGTAGCCAACCCAACAGGTATATAAGCTTTGTAAGTATTATATAAGCTATATGTTTGGTTCGGAGAAGGCAATGGCACCCCACTCCAGTACTCTTGCCTGGAAAATCCCATGGATGGAGGAGCCTGGTAAGCTGCAGTCCATGGGGTTGCTAGGAGTCGGACACGACTGAGCGACTTCACTTTCACTTTTCACTTTCATGCATTGGAGAAGGAAATGGCAACCCACTCGTGTTCTTGCCTGGAGAATCCCAGGGACGGGGGAGCCTGGTGGGCTGCTGTCTCTAGGGTTGCACAGAGTCGGACACGACTGAAGTGATTTAGCATAGCATAGCATATGTTTGGTTCCCAGGGAAGGCAACTGAGCTTCCTAACATTTTGGTTTTGCGTGTTTAGATCCTGCTACACTAATATCAGGCTTCCCTGGTGGCTCAGATGGTAAAGAATCCGCCTACAATGTGGGAGACCTGGGTTCTATCCCTGGGTTGGGACGATCCCCTGGAGAAGGGAAAGGCAACCCACTCCAGTATTCTTGCCTGCAGAAGTCCATGAGGTCGCAAAGAGTCAGGCATGATTGAGCGATTAAAACACACACACACACACACACACACACACACACACACACAATATCACTGGACTAAGAATATGTTTTCTCAAAGTGAATACACTCACTTGACTCTACTCATTCAGATTTATTGCTATTTGTCAAATTGCGGGGAGCCGGTGAGGCATTCTGCTCATGACAAAGGTCATGAGGAAGGAGGCTCGGCATACGCAAAGGCGGGATCGAGCCTCAGGAGTCCCCCCAGATATTCTCAAGCATTTTCCCCCCAAAAACCAGAGTCTGCCTACTTTATTGCTTTGTGCTCTCACCTCTGACTTTACTGAGGACTGTCCCCTACCACCATCTCGCTCTCTCTGTCAAAGAGTTAACTTACAGCTCCAATTAATAAAGTTCCTGGGCAATTAGGAGTGTTTAAATCCAAACCCCTCAGATGGCTCTCTAACTCGCCTGACAAGTTTACCCGGACTCCTGCAGCTATGCATACGATTGTTTACAGTCTCCTAGCCTCCAGAGGCACGGGAAGCTTAAGATATTCAAATAGCTT